>NC_064645.1:578226478-578529509 GCF_023864345.2 Schistocerca serialis cubense | reverse complement strand
TGTAACCTTGGTAGCCCTGCTTTTACTCATTCAAAACCACCTGCTGCGTCGTGACACCTCACACGGGTGTATTCAGCATTGCCTAAACATGGTTCGCAAACATACTTGCCACACTTTATGCATAAATGCTTCTTGCTTCTATTCTTGCCTCTACACCCTTCAATTTGACAAGTCTTCCGAATGTTGCAATGAATGTTGTGATACCGTATTAGGAAGAGTATTTTGTACCCTTGTGGCCTTGTTCCTTATCTATATTAACGACATAGGAGACAATCTGAGTAGCCGTCTAAGATTGTTTGCAGATGATGCTGTCATTTACCGTCTTGTAAAGTCATCAGATGATCAAAAGGACTTGCAAAGTGATTTAGATAAGATATCTGTATGGTGCGAAAAGTGGCAATTGACCCTGAATAAAGAAAAGTGTGAAGTTATTCACATGACTACTAAAAGAAATCAGATAAATTTCGATTACGCGATGAGTCACACAAATCTGACGGCTGTGAAATCAATTAAATACTTAGGGATTACAATTACAAATAACCTAAATTGGAACGATCACATAGATAATACTGTGGGTAGAGCAAACCAAAGACTGCGATTCATTGACAGAACACTTAGAAGGTGCAACAGGTCTACCAAAGAGGCTGCTTACACTACGCTTGTCCGCCCTATTCTGAAGTACTGCTGTGCGGTGTGGTATCCGCATCAGGTGGGACTGACGGATGACATCGAAAAAGAACAAAGAAGGGCAGCTCGTTTTGTATCATCGCAAAATAGGGGAGATAGTGTCACAGACATGATACGTGAACTGGAGTGGCAATCATTAAAACAAAGACGTTTTTCGTTGCAACGCGATCTTCTCATAAAATTTCAATCACCATTTTTCTTCTCCGATTGCGAAAACATTCTGTTGGCACCCACCTAGATAGGGAGAAATGATCATCACGAAAAAATAAGAGAAATCAGGGCTTGCACGGAAAAATTTAAGTGCTCGTCTTTCCCGCGATCCGTTCGAGAGTGGAGCGGTAGAGAGACAGCATGAAAGTGGTTCATTGAACCCTCTGCCAGGCACTTTATTTTGAATAGCAGAGTAATCACGTGGATGTAGATGTAGATATTCTGAAGCCAACTCTTCTGCCAGTTTGTATATAATTTGACATCTGATTACTCTTTCTCCTGTTACTTCCTTATAGAGTAACTAAACATTAATAGCTGCTAAGTGCAAGACATTGGAAAAAACCTGCATGGGCCATCTGTGGCATCCATACTTCACAGTGTAAAGCCGAGCCATTTGATCGATTACTTCAACGCCATACTAGGTTGGAACTTAAATAGTGGCAACTGCATATTCACAATAGATACAAAAGAGTTACATGTTTGCACCTGTTACTGTCCTTCAAAGTAGTAACCAGCGTTGTGTAGAACCCGTTGCCAGCGATGTGGAAGGCGTAGTATACCGTTAGCAGAGCCTGTTCTGTTGATGGTGCGAATGGCGCGGCCTACTGCCTGTCGAACCTCTGGAACAGTTCTGAAGCAAATGCCACGAAGTGGTTCCTCCATCTTCGGTATCAAATCAAAGTCACAAGTACTTAAGTGCGGGGAGTATGGTGGATGGTACAGTACTTCCCAGTCACATCGACCGAACAGAGAAAAAACAGCTTTCGCTGTATGCGCCCGCGCATTGTCGTGCAAAATGATGGGTGGGTTGAGCCGAAAGTGTCGCCGCTTCTTTCGCAAAGCTGGTCGCAAGTGGTGCTCCAAAAACGAACAGTAATACTGAGCATTGACGATCTGCCGTGGAGGAACGTAATGCCTTAGGGTAACACCATCACAGTCGTACACGAGAATCACTATAGCTTTCACTTTACTGGGGCTCTGACGCACTTTCGACTTTCGCGGCGACCCATAATGACGTCATTCGTTGGATCGGCGTGTCAGTTTTGGCTCGTACGATGTGGCCCATGTCTCATCCAGTGTTACGATACGACGTAAGAAAGCCTCTTCTTCGCGCTCATAGCTCTCCAAGTGCATCTCAGCAGCGTCGTAACCCATCCATTTCTGCATTTCCGTTGAGTCATGTGGAACCCATCATGATGCAATTTTTCGCATGCCCAGGCGTTCCTTCAGGACGCGAAGCACAGTCGTATGCGCTAATCCGGTTTCGTGGGCGAGCTCACGAATCGTATGGCGTCGATCACTAACGCGGCAACAGCATGCACTTCTTCTTCTTCTTTAGAGACGCTAGGACGACCTGCCCGATGCATGTCTGCCACAGTTTGCCGACCTTCGTTGAAGGCTTTTACCCACCGTTCCACTGTTCTGCAAGGCAATACTGATTCCCCGCACGCCTCTTGAAGACCTTTATGACACTGTCGTGCTGTACGACCTCTGGCACATTCAATCTTGATCCAACTCCAATGTTCCTGTTTCGAAAACATAGTGACACCGTTACGTTAGACCGCTCGCTCACAAGTGACTGTGTTTCCCTCGATTGTGTGCACGCTGGTAAAGTGGGACGGGCGAGTGTATTTGTTCGAGGGTAAGTAAGGTAGGTACGTCAACGACGTGTGGTATCAGCGACAATAGTAGATTCCATTGCATAGTGTCTCCACAGCAGTGTTGCCACTATTTAAGTTCCAACCTACGTAGTAGGCCACGGACTCTGGTAGCTTTTTAGGATGTCGCCTCTGATAATTACTGTGTCATGCATTGAACTCAAAATAAACACATTTTTCTTCTTTTTCCCCTGATAGGATGTTCGAGTCATGTCACCTGCCTTAGAAAGAATAGTTGTGCGCAAAGGCGCTACATCAGATTTTGCTGATCGAGGTATTTCCCTCCTAGATTTCTTCACTGTGCCTACAATGCTTGTACTCTTACGTTTCAAATTTTCTGCAAGGCATTACGCTGTGAAAAAATGGTCTAAGGTTGCGTTTCTTTTGCGGAAGCAAAGGGCTGCATAAGACACTTTGCAACATGCTCTGCAAGGGGAACACCTATGTGACGCTGCTCATCTTTGCTTACGTAAGGAAACCCATTCACCAGATACTTAGAATTCGTGTCAACTGTAAGCCAAAACTTTATTCCAAATTTGTCTAGTTTATTGCTCATGTTTTGAATGAAAGAGCATATAGCCTTGCATGAAAACAGTTGCTCATCCACAATGATATTTTCACCTGGAATATAACACAGCAAGGAATTGGCAATGAAAGGATTCCGCACATGGATAGCAAGTGCAAAACGATCTGTCTTTAGTCTATGTGAACGTGTGCTCTTCTCGTCAAATCGCACAAACCGCAAAATTTCGGTGAACTTATTTCTGCCCATCGGGTTCAGAAAAAATGCTGGTCCCATGTTTTCGACCATAACAACTTCAAAAATGGTTCAAATGGCTCTGAGCACTATGGGACTTAACTTCTGAGGTCATCAGTCCCCTAGAACTTAGAACTACTTAAACCTAACTAACCTAAGGACATGACATACATCCATGCCCTAGACAGGATTCGAACCTGCGACCGTAGCGGTCGCGCGGTTCCAGACTGTAGCGCCTAGAACCGGTCGGCCACTCCGGCCGGCCATAACAGCTTCAAAGGAAAGTTTTTTGCTCCATATACGCCTCGTAAATACATAAATGATATTGCGGCTTTTACTGCATCGACGCTAATGGTCAAATCAACATGCTCTATTTTTTGTACACTTCATTATATTTCGAAGTATTCTGTCATCAATTAGCAATCTCCATGCACTAGAATATAGACCTTTCCTGACAAACTTCTTCACATAGCCTGTAGGTCCCGGTGCTACCTTCAAGATGATCTGCTGTGGACGTCTTCCAGGAACAGCTTTCATAGGTGTAACAGTCCTTGTTGTTTCGTCATTAGCTATCTCACTACTCCCAATAGAAAGATTTCCTTCCATCGGAATTTTTCCTTTCACTCTGCCACGAATGCCTCTAGTGCTGTTAGCTGGAGGTAAACGCACACTGTTGTTTGACGTACCTGAATATACTGCATATAATAGAATACTTTAGTTACAACAACAACAGTGAATTTCAAATTCTAATACAGCAAAACGGAAAACACATGCTTGCTGAAATATCAGTTGCGATAAAATATAAAATAATAATACAATGGCTTCACAAACGTACCTGCTATGTGAAAAGCAACATTGGTTTGCAAGCTTATCGGCTTGCCCTTGTCCAGTAGTTGCAACATCGCTGCCTGAAAAGTCACTGATTTCATTAATGGGAGGGATAGATCCCTCATCATCAATAGCGCCTGCAGCGTCATCTTCTCATAATTCATCAGCTTCACAGACATCACGAGGGTCTTCTCCTTCGGATTCACCATCTGACATTGACATGAAATACTTTGAAATTTCTTCAACAGACAAACGTCGTCTTTCAACCGCCATTACGAAACAACTGAAATGTGGACAATACATACTGCGCCACTTGAGCAACAAAATTTCATTGCTCATCGACAAACGGTCTGCAGAAGACAATAATCAAATTAGGATGGTAAAAACAATAACTTTGGACATATCCGAAAGCTATAGTTCACATTTCGTTCCCCGTCAAAATTACGGACTTCTGTCCTTGTAGCAGGGGTTGTTTGGGACACTTCGCAGAATGGTAAATTCCTTGCAGACGTCTACCTAATAAATATTTATGAGAAGTCATAGATAATGGCACCAGTAGGAGCATCCATTTAGGAGAAATAAGTTCAAATGGTTCTGAGCATTATGGAACTTAATATCTATGGTCATCAGTCCCCTAGAACTTAGAACTACTTAAACCTAACTAACCTAAGGACATCACACAACACCCAGTCATCACGAGGCAGAGAAAATCCCTGACCCCGCCGGGGATCAAACCCGGGAAGACGGGTGCGGGAAGCGAGAACGCTACCGCACGATCACGAGCTGCGGACGAGAAATAATTCTATAGAAGTATAATACCAGTTAAAATGACGGACGCGGTACTTCTAATGCTAGTACGTACATCTACATGTGATTCAGCAATCAGTCACCGGAATGAAGTACCAACCAAAAAGCAAGGTGAGTTCCTAGGTACACCATCCTCTAGGTACAACACAGTCCCTTACTAATTATAGTTAATAAAATGATCTCCTTCTTCCTTCCAAGTGTTAGGCCTCTCAGCCTCTTACAGAAGTTCTGCTGTCTTTTCATTCGTTGACCTAGCGAACTTGAGGTGATGGTGCAGCATGGATTTTGGGATTCACTTTCAACTTATTCTTTGTAGATGTTTTCTCCATTTGTTTTGGTAATTCTGTTATCGCGTAATTTTTTGAAAAGTGAATGAAATAAATTATTCTGTTAAATTTCAAATGAAATGTTTTGTTAAAAAATCTCTTTTATGTTAGTTAAAAGCCACGGCTAATTTTTCTCATGGCCCTATCGCCACAAATATCAAACGTATTCTAACGTGTTCTTTAATGTTACGCGATAAGCAAATTAAACACAACACTCAATTAATTATTTATTTTTCTCTATGAGGCTTGATGCTCCAGTAAAGCCGCCTATGGGCAATGGCAGCATATACACTTGAAATAACTGGTTTTAATAAAACTGTACCTCTGGTCTAAAATGAAATGGAAAATATTATAACACGCCGTTATCTATTTATTGAGATTAAATACTTTCAATACTTTCAGAATTAAATGACTATTAAGAAAGTTTTTATTATTTTCACACCAATGGCGTCTTTTCAACAATTCACTTACAAAAAATGGCTAGAGCAACATTTAATTAATTAATTAAATAAGGGGCAGGGAAGGTACTTTCTTGCTACTAACAAAAACACATGCTACATTGGATACTGACGTATATATTTAACAAAAATTATAATTACACTACATATAGTTGAATTAATTACAGACCGTGATCTATATGCGACCTTCAGCTAGGACGTCAGAAACAAGAAGACGGAAGAGACGCAGAGCACAAAGAAAAAAAAGTTCTTTCCTTATATAATACGAGACAAAGATCATGCTTATTACAATCCTAGGAGCGCATATGACGCTTTCGTTGTCGCTGTATATCGATTACTAGATTTTATATTCTTTTTTTTCAAGAAGCAATGCTATACTGTACATAACGTTTGCTGGGTTCCATTTTAAATTCCTTCGACACATATTCCGTTTGTGATCCCATTTGTTATAACCAGCTGTTCGTCTCGAGAATTTCATTTCTTAGGCTGTCAGTTCTTACGCATCCTTTGTCTTCATTGTTAAGTCTTAGGTCTCACTAAGGTATAATAAAAGCGATTTGGTGTTCTGTTTGACTGGGGAAGGTTCAGTTACATCTGTCCTACAGGCAGTCCACTACTTCGTGCCGTTGTTCGTCTCCCAAGACATGGAAGAGGGGTTGCACTGGTGGAAGACATTCATGTAATTCCATAATATTTTGACTTTTACATGAGATAATTCACATAACGAAAAGCTTTAGGCAAGCCACAAAATATTCCCAATGGTTGTAGATGTCGCGACTATCCTGCAATCTGTTTTAAAAGAAAGAATAGTTATTATTTGAAGAGGAATGTGATACGGTCAATAGAGCGCTTACTTTTAGTTTTAATTCGTTAGGCTATCTGGGACCATGTAATCAAAAGTTACGTGGTCATGGAATCTGTGTCTACTTTTGGCGCCCGCAGAAATTTAGCCTAAGAGGAGGTGTAGAGGAAACTCAGGACTAATAATGCCATTTTTATACTGAAAGTAGAGCACGTAAAACTTGTACCTCCTTTATTTCGTGGACCGTTCAAGGTGTCTAAACGAGTTTTTCGGCCAATAATGGAACGCAGAGGAAGATGATGAAGCAATTGTTTTGTTAATGGACGGTATACTTTTCATCGGCTATTGAAAGCTTTTTAATCTACGAGAACAGTGATACAACGATTGTTAAAGTCAATGTTGAAACGTTTTCGCGAAAGTATCTCAGATATGAGTTAAAACTGGAAGTCAAGGCGACCGGAATCAGATTCCTAGGTGTAAAAACAGACAAGCGGTGGTCTCCGCCGTACCGTTAAGCATCCCACTGTTTTCTTGTTTCCACAAAAATTGTTCATTTGGAAGTGACTACTCATACACAGTTGAAATAGTTTTCCCAAGTCCTTTTTGATATGGTAGAAGTTAGCATTTATTTCCAGTTACAACAATTATAACTAAACTTGCTATCATTGTTGTATAAAGAATTTGTGTTTAATCTCAGTAGAGTAGCCCTATCTCATTCCTCCGAATCTGGCATCTGAGCTCCACTTGCAGGATTTTACATCGCAACAGCCGAGTACAGGTGCCTAACCATCCAGTTTTAGTTCACGTCTCGTGTATTTTTGTGAGAAGTTACAACGCCAACAGTAAAAACCATTCTGTCACTGCCTCTCTTTTCAGAAGCTCTGAATTTCTTAAAAAAGTATATCGTCGATTTATAAACGTATATTATTTTCCATACCTGGTTTGCACTAGAGTTAACTGGATTAAATGCGCAACAAAATGACGTGCCCTTGTAGGTACGGGTAATATCACTATTTGTCGGGAGTTTCAATATCTTGAACGATTCACGGGATACAAGGGGTGCAATTTTTATGCGCCTGTATAACTGAGTCGGTGAGCTTCGATACGTGTCATCCAACATAAACTAAGCGTTATAGGATCAATTGCTCCAAGGGTCCTGCACATTAGGCATCTTTGCTTATGTGTGAACGTAAGAAAGACGCGTTTAATTAATAAAGGATTCAAACTACGGTCCGAAGAATTACACCTTCGATGTTAAAAAGTATTGAGAAAAGATGAAACAAGGTTGTAGCTTCTGGGGCACATATTTCGTTCCTTTGTGAGCTGAAATGTAGTCGCTGCTTTGAAGGACACAAATGAAGGTGATAAAATGGCGCTCTCCTGTACCATGCCAAATTTCATTACTGTCTCCTTCGACATACTGCTGTCAAGTTGACTACGACGCGTAGCTCGATTGTTAGGGTAATCAAATTCTCCGTACTGCACAGCGTTAAATCATACTATCGGATATATTGCACGCCCTATATCAGGGGTCGGCAAGTAGTTTTTAGTGGTGTCCGGATTCGGTGTAAAATTTTTTATGGAGGTCCAGAAAAAGACAAATAATTAAAAAGTACCGTTTTTTATTTTGTTTTCAGTCGAGTTAGTTTCAAAAAAAAGGGTAAACCAATTAAAACAAGTAGTTCTCAATTAATATTGTAATATAATCAGTGTGGGAAATTACATCAACAGTTTTGAGCCAGTTTTTTAAAGTTCGGTGTACGAGGGGTACAGGAAATGCGAAGTATGTCTTCGAGGTGGGTGTCCGTCAACCTTGAGCGATATGTGTTCTTCGAGAAATTTATTTTCGAGAACGACGATTCGCATATATATGTCGAACGAAACATAGTGGCCAGATTGGTAGCTATTTTCTTACAATTTTCATATTTTTCTGAAACATGTTTACCCCCAAAATTCTTCAGTGGATACAGTTTTATACATTTGCAAAGAAATATCTTCTTGCAAGTCGATTATCTCCACTTGAAGTGAAGACTTCGGAACGCTGAACAACTTAGCAGCCACACCAGTCCATTCTGCCGATGCATCAACTTCATAAGGAAATTTTAGGAATTGAGACAGCTTTCCAATTTCTGCAAAGTCTTGAAATCTTGTAGCAAATTCGTCCCTTAGATCGGACAGATATCTTACAAACACTGCAATATCTTCTTCAGAGTTCTCTTTTTTATACTCAATAATTGTTGGGAAATGAATAAATTCGTGCCTTGCAATATATTTTTCAAAAATATCCAACTAACGACGAAAAGCAGACACGCTCTGTATCAGTTCACATATTAATTCCCCATTCCTTTGTAACTCTTTGTTGAGCGCATTTAAATATTTCAGAATATCCTTTAGAAAAGCCACAGCTAGCATATTGCGCTCGTTTGTTATGAACTCTAAGTGCTTCTTTGCTCCCTGCGTATCCAAGATTTGCAAGAAGGAGGTTACTTCTTCCTTTATAAGCCAGAAACGTTCAACAACTTCACCCTTACGTAGCCAACGAATATTGTTACATTGCAATAAGTCAGAATACGCTCCATCACATTCTGAAAGAAACTCCTTGAACTTTCGGTGCTGAAGAGAGAAATGAGATCTCATAAAATTAATCAACTGCACCAAGCTGACCATTACTTCTTTCAGTGTAGTACTGAGTTTTACACAAAGGGCAGTCTGATGAATTATACACTGATACGATACTAGACACTTTTTCTTTGCCAATCATCGCTGGGGCGCCGTCAGTTGAAAGCGACCAGGAGTGTAGAATGAAATGGATCGACTCGACTAAATTATTTGCTAATCTACTCGACAAAATTTTTATTTTTCAGACAAGTTTAGTTACTAAATTACTCAGTACTCGACTAAACTACTAACCTAGTGCGAACGAGGCGCCGGGATGCTTAGCTGGACGTCGGACTGTATTTAAGAATATTTGGCGGTCCGCGGTCCGTATACGGACCGCGGTCCGCCTGTTGCCGATCTCTGCCCTATATCCTAAAGGGTGAGCTCGTATTATATCCGCACTCTAAGAAGACTCTCGGCTGATGGGACTGTTTGAATCCATAAAAATCAAATGACGTCGACTGGTATTAACGGATTTCTGAACGCTCCAAACATGATCTAGCAAACAACATTGTTCAATACGTCTAAATATAATAATTAATACGTTGAGTTAATTATCACTGAAATGTAATTCACAATTTACTAGTTGTGCCCGGCCACGCTTTGCTGTGGCTGGGCTTGCTTAAAAGGAGAACAAAGGAACGAAAAAACACACGTTTCTGATACGTACAGGAAATGAATATACATCCTGTTTTTCTTCTCTCCCCTTTCACTGCCCATCTCTCTCTCCCCCTGTCTTTGCCCATCTCCTTTTGCTTCCCCCTCTGTCCGCCACCTCCTCACCTATTTCACAGACGACTTCTCTCCCCATCTCCTCCTGCTCCCTCTCTCTGGCTGTCTCCTCCTTGCCGTTTCCTCTGTCTATTTTCTACCACTCTTCTGTCCATCTCCTCTTCCCCCCTCTCTCTGACATTGAGCCTTGCTTGTTGCTATTGCAAATTCAGATTCTGTGATAGTATTCTAATCATAAGCCCATAAGCCATAAATACAACTTTCCTGTTTGCTAACTTCGTTTCACTACTGTGTATCATATACAGGGTGGTCCATTGATCGTGAACGGGCCAAATATTTCACGAAATACGCGTCAAACGAAAAAACTACAAAGAACGAAACTTGTCTAGCTTGAAGTGGGACACCAGATGGAGCTATTATTGGCCCGCTAGATGGCGCTGCCATAGGTCAAACTGATAACAACTGGGTTTTTTTAAAATAGGGACCCCCATTTTTATTACATATTCGAGTACTACATAAAGAAATATGAATGTTTTAGTTGGATCACTTTTATCGCTTTGTGATAGATGGCGCTGTAATAGTCACAAACATATGGCTCAATTTTAGTCGAACAGTTGGTAACAGGTAGGTTTTTCAAACTAAAATTCATAACGTAGATATGTTTGAGCATTTTATTTCGGTTCTTCCAATGTGATACATGTACCTTTGTGAACTTATCATTTCAGAGAACGCATGCTGCTACAGTGTGATTACCTGTAAATACCACATTAATGCAATAAATGCTTAAAATGATGTCCGTCAACCTCAATGCATTTGGTAATAAATGTAATGACATGCATTGACAATGCGCTGATGCATATTGTCAGGCGTTGTCGGTGGATCACGAAGCAAATATCCTTCAACTTTCTCCACAGATAGAAATCCGCGGACGTCAGATCCGGTTGAACGTACGGGCCATGGTATGGTGCATCGACGACCAATTCACCTGTCATGAAATATGCTATCCAGTACCGCTTCACGCGAGCTGTGTGCCGGACATCCATCATGTTGGAAGTACATCGCCATTCTGTCACGCAGTGAAACATCTTGTAGTAACATCGGTAGAACATTAAGTACGAAATCAGAATACATTGCATCATTTAGATTGCCGTTGATAAAATGGGGGCCAATTATCCTTACTCCCATAATGCCGAACCATACATTAACCCGCCAAGGTCGCTGATGTTCCACTTGTCGCAGCCATCGTAGATTTTCCGTTGCCCAATAGTGCATATTATACCGGTTTACGTTATCGCTGTTGGTGAATGACGCTTCATCGCTAAATAGAACGCGTGCAAAAAATCTGTCATGGTCCCCCAATTTCTCTTGTGGCCAGTGACAGAACTGTACACGACGTTCAGAGTCGTCGCCATGAAATTCCTCGTTCATAGAAATATGGTACGAGTGCAATCGATGTTAATGTAGCATTCTCAACACCGACATTTTTGAGATTCCCGATTCTCGGTCAATTTGTCTGCTACTGATGTGCGGATCAGCCGCGACAGCAGCTAAAACACCTACTTGGGCATCATCATTTGTTGCAGGTCGTGGTTGAAGTTTCACATGTGGCTGAACTCTTCCTGTTTCCTTAAATAACGTAACTATCCGGCGAACGGTCGGGACACTTGGATTATGTCGGCCAGGATATCGAGTACCATACATAGCACACACCCGTTGTTCATTTTGATCACAATAGCCATACATCAACACGATATCGACCTTTTCCGCAATTGGTAAACGGTCCAGTTTAAAACGGGTAATGTATCACGAAGCAAATACCGTCCGCACTGGCGGAATGTTACGTGATACCACGTACTTATCCGTTTCTGACTATTACAGCGCCATCTATCACAAAGCGAAAAAAGTGGTCCAACTAAAACATTCATATTTCCTTACGTACTACACGAATATGTAATACAAAATTGGGGTTCGTATTTTAAAAAACGCAGTTTATATCCGTTCGACCTATGGCAGTGTCATCTAGCGGGCCAACCATAGCGCCATCTGTTTCCCCCTTCAAGCTAGACGAATTTCGTTTTTTGTAGTTTTTTCTTTTGACGCTTGTTTCGTGAAATATTTGGCCCCGTCACTATCAATGGACCACCCTGTATACAATAATATAATCTATGAACCACCCTGTATATATATATTGAGAAAATGTAGTCTACATATGTCTAACCATTTATTACATGTTTTCCTTTTATACACAAATAAAAAAAAGACACCTCAGTTCCGAGCGTTCCGGAACCTGTACATAAAACTGGAATACAGATCAACAAAAACATCATTTGCGCCCTTTTTATTGCTTATGAAAACCAAGAATTTGCATGTTGTACCACCACACAGCGAGACCTTCAGAGATGGTGGTCGAGACTGCTGTACACACCGGTATCTCTCGATTGATGGATGGCTGTATTCGTCGTGGTATACTATCCACAAGTTCATAAATACACTGTTGATCCAGATTGTCCCACTCCTCAATGGCGATTTGGCGTAGATCCCTCAGAGTGGTTGGAGGGTGAAGTCTTCCGCACACAGCCCTTCTCAATCTATCCAAAGCATACTCGATAGGTTTCATGTCTGGATAACATGCTGGCCGCTCTAGTCGAGCGGTGTGGTTATCGTGAAGGAAGTCATTTACAACATGTGTACGACGGGGGCGCGAATTGTCATCCATGAATACGAATGCCTCGCCAGTGTGCTGCCGACTTCGTTGCACTATCGGCCGGAGGATGGCTTTCACGTTACGGCGCCTTCGATGACCACCAGCGGCGTACGTCGGCCCCATGTAATGCCACCCCAAAACAACAGGGAACCTTCACCTTGCTGCACTCGCTGGACAGTGCGTCTAAGTGGGTTGCCTCCAAACACGTCTACGACATATACATGGTTTACGGGCGAGACGTCGGATGTCATAGTGAAAACTCCACAATCTTTCATCAGTGCAACTGACCGACATCTTCAGGTGCGCCGAACACACTGCTAAGGCACGTTTTTTTTTCTTTATTGTGATTTTAATACCCGTATAAAAACAGGTAGGCT
Organism: Schistocerca serialis cubense; assembly: GCF_023864345.2. Lineage (NCBI taxonomy): Eukaryota > Metazoa > Arthropoda > Insecta > Orthoptera > Acrididae > Schistocerca > Schistocerca serialis. Next base: position 578,516,505 of record NC_064645.1, on the reverse strand, counting down.
GGCAGCAGCACATTACGCAGCACTTCAGCCCAAGATATTACAATGGTAAAAACAGAGAAGACACATGAGTTTTAACAAAACGGCGGGGAAAAAATAGTAGACACATGAACATAAAAAACATGAAGCTGTTCACACTCGATGACAATCCACACTACAAACTGTTGACACGACGCACAAGCACTGATGACTTTGATGGTACACGTGAACGATGGAGCGTGACGGTGAACACTGAACACAAAACACGACGGCACACACGAGACACGGATGGCGATGATCTCCGGCGCGCGAATGTCCACGTAACGTGTGCGAGCCTGGGGACCTGCCAAGAGGGGAAGAAGGGTGAGGGGGGGGGGAGAGGGGAGAACAAAGATGCCAATGGCAGAGGAGATGGGAGGAGGAGTAGAGGGACGGGGGAGGGGAAGCCCGGGGGAGGAGTGGGGAGAAAGGGAGGAGGGAGGGAAGGGGAAGAGAAGGGAGGGAGGGTGGCCAAAGGAACAAACACAGGAAGAGGGAGGGAGGATCAAAGTTAGTAGGAAGGGTAGATGGAGGGGAGGAGGGCATCATCAGGGAGGGGGAGCTGGCGGAAGCCACCGTGGGAGAGGGTAAAGAGGGTGGAGAGATGGAGAGCAGGTGGGATATGGGAATACAGGTGCGGCAGCGGGCGGGGGTGGGAGAGGATGGGGGAGACAAGCGGGTGAGGAGGATTGAGTTTATGGGAGGTATAGAGGATCCATATCCTTTCAAGGAAAAGGAGGAGGTGGGGGAACGGAATGAGGTCATACAGGATCCGCGTGGGGGAGGGGAGACGGATGCGATAGGCGAGGCGGAGAGCATGGCGTTCAAGGATCTGAAGGGATTTGTAAAAGGTAGGGGGAGCGGAGATCCAGGCGGGATGGGCGTAACAGAGGATAGGGCGGATGAGGGATTTATAGGTGTGGAGTATGGTGGAGGGGTCCAGACCCCACGTACGGCCAGAAAGGAGCTTGAGGAGACGGAGTCGGGAGCGTGCCTTGGCTTGGATTGTCCGGAGGTGGGGGGTCCAGAAGAGGCGACGGTCGAGGGTGAGCTAAGGCATGACTAGAGCCCATTATTTATGCCAGTCTTAGGCAGGAAGTGCACATGCGTGGAGGCGCCAAATTCGATGGCCAATAGCGACCATATCAACCGATAGCTGGAAGGACAGCAACGCCACCTGCCGGATGAAGAACCAAAGACTTCGACGCACGCGCGGAGGCTGCTGCTGCTGCTCCACGCTGCCATCGGCCGCCCCAGCGACCTCTGTCGGAAGCCACAAGCAAAAATGCGCGCCTGCGTAGGCGCGTGACTATCCTCCCGTTGTTAACAGAATATTTATGTTGCTGGCGAATCGTCATCCGTCGTATGACCAATAGTACTCCTCTCTGCTGGATGCGACTTCAATATGGCCACTGCTGGATCCCAAGCTGTACTGAGCTGAAAACCCATGTCTCTGTTTACAAGATTCGTCGAGCTACGTATTTCCACTGCTTCCATAATAACTCTGTCCCAGTACGAACTCGTCGACCCGAGAATTTTGATGTGTTGATAATTCATAGAATGGCCTGTACTGAGACAATGCTCGACGACTGCAGACTTCTCTGGTTGCTCCAGATGGTTGCGCTGATGAAATATTGTGGAGTATTCACTATGACATCCGACGTCCAGCCTGACAACCACATACACATATCCAACTGGAAAGCCTCAAGCAACACACGCGTCTCCGACGATTGTCTTGTTGAAGGAATATGCGACACTCATTCGGTGAAGAGAACGTGATGCCAATCCTGAGCGGTTCATTCGGCATATTGTTGAGTCCATCTGTACCGCGCTGCATGGTGTCGGGGTTGCAAAGACGGCCCGCCATGGACATCGGGAGTGAAGTTGTGCGTCACACAGCCTATTGCGTACAGTTTGAGTCGTAACAGGACGTCCTGTGGCAGCACGAAAAGCATTTTTCAATATGGTGGCGTTGCTGTCAGGTTTCCTCCGAGCCAAAACCCATAGGCAGCGGTCATCTACTGCAGTAGTTGACTTGGGCGGCCTGAGCGAGCCATGTCATCGATAATTCCTGTCTCTCTGTATCTCCTCCATGTCCGAACAACATCACTTTGGTTCACTCCGATACGAATGGATACCGCGGTATTGGCCATCCACGCATGGTTGAACTACGTACAACACGAGCCGTGTACCTTCTTCCTGGCTGAATGACTGGAACTGATCAGCTATCGGACCTCCCTACGTCTACTACGTCTTAAGGCGCTGCTCACGCATGGTTGTTTACATCTTTGAGTGGGGGGGGGGGGGCTGGGTCAGTGACGTCTCTGAACAGCTAAAGGGACTGTGTCCGTGACACAGTATCCACAGTCAACGTCTATCTCCAGGAGTTCTGGAAACAGGGGTTATGTAAAACGCTTTTGACGTATATATATATATATATATATATATATATATATATATATATATATGGTGTTACAAAAAGGTACGACCAAACTTTCAGGAAACATTCCTCACACACAAATAAAGAATAGATGTTATGTGGACATGTGTCCGGAAACGCTTAATTTCCATGTCAGAGCTCATTTTAGTTTCGTCAGTATGTACTGTACTTCCTCGATTCAACGCCAGTTGGCCCAATTGAAGGAAGGTAATGTTCACTTCGGCGCTTGTGTTGACATGCGACTCATTGCTCTATAGTACTAGCATCAAGCACATCAGTACGTAGCATCAACAGGTTGGTGTTCATCATGAACGTGGTTTGGCAGTCAGTGCAATGTTTACAAATGCGGAGTTGGCAGATGACCATTTGATGTATGGATTAGCACGGGGCAATAGCCGTGGCGCGATACGTTTGTATCGAGACAGATTTCCAGAACGAAGGTGTCCCGACAGGAAGACGTTCGAAGCAATTGATCGGCGTCTTAGGGAGCACGGAACATTCCAGCCTATGACTCGCGACTGGGGAAGACCTAGAACGACGAGGACACCTGCCATGGACGAGGCAATTCTTCGTGCAGTTGACGATAACCCTAATGTCAGCGACAGAGAAGTTGCTGCTGTACAAGGTAACGTTGACCACGTCACTGTATGGAGAGTGCTACGGGAGAACCAGTTGTTTCTGTACCATGTACAGCGTGCGCAGGCACTATCAGCAGCTGATTGGGCTCGGTCTTCAGCCGTTTGCGAGTAATAAGTTGAAAACATATTATGAAATTGGACACAGAGATTGAGAAAATGAACCTTTCACATAAGAAACAGTCTTCATTCAGTTTCATAATTTAAAATATAAAAGGCAGGTTTGTTGATTAAGTAAAAGATTGACACAGATGAAATGGCAAATGAATGTTTGGTTCAAATGGCTCTGAGCACTATTGGACTTAACTTCTGCGGTCATCAGTCCCCTAGACTTTGAACTACTTAAACCTAACTAACCTAAGGACGTCACACATACAGGCCGAAGTGGCCGAGTGATTCTAGGCGCTATAGTTTGGAACCGCGCGACCGCTACAGTCGCAGGTTCGAATCCTGCCTCGAGCACGGATGTGTGTGATATCCTTAGGTTAGTTAGGTTTAAGTAGTTCCAAGTGCTAGGGGACTGATGACCTCAGAAGTTAAGTCCCATAGTGCTCAGAACCATTTGAACCATTTTTGAACATCACACACATCCATGCCCGAGCCAGAATTCTAACCTTCGACCGTAGCAGCAGTGCGGTTCCGGACTGAAGCGCCTAGAACCGTTCGGCGACAGAGGCCGGCAGAACCTAACATTTGTGGTAGTGTGTAAGAGGATGATTGCGTGGGCGTATGTTTGGAGTAGGAATGTAGGAGATTGAAGAGGGAAGGGAAGCTGATTAAAGTTTCATTGGGAGAGGATGTGGAGCGTGTGGAGGTGTAGCTTTGAGGGAATGTGGTGGTAGAGGCGCGGCAGAGAACCAGGAACAGTGAGCAGCGGAGAGAGTGGGCTGTGGGTCGTGTCGAGTCTACGGATAATGTAGGATATTCGGAGGTGTTCAAGATGGAAAAGGAGGGAGTGAAATTTCATGAGTTGGTAGAGGATGCGTGTGGGAGAAGGTAAGCGGATTCGGAAGTCTAGGCAGAGTGCATGGCGTACGAGGACCTGTAGGCCGTGTGGAAGGAGCGGAAGAAGTGGCATAGCAGAGGATGGTTCGGATCAAGGCTCTGTAGGCGTGAAGGATAATGGAAGGGTGCAATCCCCAAGTTCGCCCGGTTTGTAGTTTTAGTAATTTTAGCCTATTGAGCACTTTCTGTTGGATGGTTAGTAAATGGAGCTTCCGTGTTAGTCGGTGATCAACTGTTAGTCCGATGCGCTTTAGTGTGTTTGTTAACTCTGAAGTCTGCAGTTATGAGCACTATTAATTGGGCGAAATAAACTGACACTGTAAAGTCACACAGATATTAGAAAAACTAAGATAGCTGAGGAATATTTAAGTCCACGAGTAGTTCGGAATCAAAGCAAATGTCGTCAGCTGATAGCGGCCGGGGAAGTGAAAGCTCCAACAGGAGAGCACATGTGAGAATGCCCGCTCTGCACGGAGGGCGCACGTTTACAGCCGGTCGGCGGTCACGGCACCCCGCCAGGTAACGCGCCGTGTGTTCCGGGGTTACGGCTTCTTCCCAGACCGCCGCATGCGGGGACAGCTTGCAGATTCCGGCGCCACCCGTGGTGAGGGCTACAAGTAGCGATCGATCTCCGAGAGCCGTGTTATCTCCACATCGCTGTCGGAGTCTATTACTGCATTAAGTAAGATCGCCCTGCAGATAATATCGCCAAGGTGTACATGAACGGATAATTATGATGTGTTTGACGTGTTTCTGCCATCTGCCGAAAGAGAAAACATATCCGTATCCAAAACAAAAACTGTCCTCTGATCAGCTAACTATTTGTCTTCTGTTAATATGCAACGTTCTAATATTTCTACGGCCGCGCGAGATAGCTGTGCGGTCTAAGGGCGTCTTGTCACGGTTCACGCGGCTCCCCCCGTCGGAGGTTCGAGTCCTCCCTGGGGCATGGGTGTGTGTGTTGTCCTTAGCGTAAGTTAGTTTAAGTTAGATTAAGTAGTGCGTAAGCCTAGCAACCGATGACCTCAGCAGTTTGGTCCCATAGTCCTTACCACAATTTCCAAATATTTCTACGTCACAAATACTGCACACAGGACTGTGCTGCCGCTGTAGAAGGAATCCATGTTTCAAACAGCAGTTCCCACTCCAAAGGCTGCACTGACCTAAGATTCTTATGCCTCGATACTAGCCTTTATTCCAACTATCCATCCTTTAGTATTTGCTGAAACAGCGAGGTGCTACCGTTCAGAGATGACACTGTGTCACAGCACATCCCATACTGATATGCTTATCTGCAACATAAGGCAACTATCTTCGCTGCTGACTTGTTTTATGTATGCCCAAGAAATACGATCATACGAGGAATGTGTGGGAGTCTCTCTTCTCTGCATGCTTTAATATCATATCCAGTTATGTATTATGGGCTCTAATTTCCTTTAGTAAGCGTTTCTTGGAATATCATTTAGGGACTGCAAGTGAGTACCCATTAGGGTGCACCAGTTTAGACACATTAATGTATACATTAATGTATACTTTAATGTATACATGTATGTACATGACAAAAGTCATGGGGTAGCAATATGCACTTATACATATGGCGGTAGTACCGCTTACACAAAGTACGAGTACAAAATGGCAGTGCATTGGCGGAGCTGTCCGTTATACTCAGGTTCAAATGGTTCAAATGACTCTGAGCACTATGGGACTCAACATCTGAGGTCATCAGTCCCCTAGGACTTAGAACGACGCAAACCTAACTAACGTAAGGGCATCACACACATCCATGCCCAAGGCAGGATTCGACCCTGCGACCGTAGTGGTCGCGCGGTTCCAGACTGAAGGGCCTAGAACCGCTCGGCCACACCGGCCGGCTGTACTCAGGTGATTCGTGTGAAAATGTTTCCTTTGTGATTATGGCAACACGACGGAAATTAATAGCCTTTGAACGAGGAATGCTAGTTGGAGCTAGATTCATAGGACATTCCATTTCGGAAATCATTAGGGAATTCATTTTTCCTAGATCCACAGCGTCAACAGTCTGCCGAGAATACCAAATTCAGGCGTTACCTCTCACCACGGACAACCCAGTGGCCTACGGCCTTCACTTAACGTCCGAGAGCAGCGGCCTGTCAGTGCTAACAGACAAGCAACATTTCGTGATATAATCACAGACGTCAATGTGGGACGTACGACGAACGTACTCGTTAGGACAGTGAGGCGTAATTTACCATTAATGGGCTACGGCAGCAGACGACCGATGCCAGTGTCTTTGCCAACAGCACGACATTGCCTGCAGAAACCCTCCTGGTCCGTGACGATATCGGTTGGACTCTATACGACTGGAAAACGGTAGCATGGTCAGAAGAGTCCAGATTTCAGTTGGTAAGAGCTGATGAAAGGGTCGAGTGTAGCACAGATCCCACGAAGCCAAGGCCTCAAGTTGTCAACAAGGCACTGTGCAAGCTGGAGGTGTCTCCATAATGGTATAAGCTGTGTGTATATAGAATGGACTGGATCCTCTGGTGCAAGTGAAACCGATCATTAATTGGAAAAGGTTATGTTCAGTGACTTGGAGACCGTTGTTGGACTCACGGAATGGTGCGCGTCCTCTGTTCCACCTCATTCGACCATTGATTGTTACGTTCGACGATCTGTAGACCATTTTCACCCATTCATTGGCTTCACGTTCCCATGAAAATGCGCCGTGCCGCCAGGACGCAATTGTTGCCTATTGGTTTGACAAACTTCCTGGACAGATTGAGCGAATGATTTGGACACCCAGATCGCCCTCCGTGAAACCCATCGAACATTTATGAGACGTAATCGCCAGGTGAGTTAGTGCAAAAAGTCCTGCACCTGCAACGCTTTCGCAATTATGGACGGCTGCAGTGGGAGCATGGCTCAATATTTCTGCAGGGGACTTCCAACGACTTCTTGAAGCCATGTCATGTCGAATTGCTCCACTAAGCCACGCTAAAATAGGTACCCCATGACTTCTGTTACGTCAGTGTAAACTATACAGGATGATTCAAAAAGAATACCACAACTTTAGGAATTTAAAACTCTGCAATGACAAAAGGCAGAGCTAAGCACTATCTGTCGGCGAATTAAGGGAGCTATAAAGTTTCATTTAGTTGTACATTTGTTCGCTTGAGGCGCTGTTGACTAGGCGTCAGCGTCAGTTGATGCTAAGATGGCGACCGCTCAACAGAAAGTTTTTTGTGTTATTGAGTACGGCAGAAGTGAATCGACGACAGTTGTTCAGCGTGGGGCACTGAGAATCCGCGGGAAACAACCCAGTATGAACGTGACTCGCCCAAGGTGAACGTTTTCTGTGCCATTTCAGCCAATAAAGTTTTTGGTCCCTTTTTCTTCGAAGGTGCTACTGTAGCTGGACTACAGTATCTGCAGATGTTAGAGAATTGGCTGCTCCCTCAGCTCGAGCAAGAAGCACAACAATTCATATTTCAGCAGGATCGAGCGCCACCACATTGGCACTTATCTGTCCATAACTACCTGAACGTCAACTACCCGAGGCGATGGATCGGCCGCCAGGCAGCCCGTGACAGAGCACTTCATCACTGGCCTCCAAGAAGCCCTGGTCTTACCCCCTGCGATTTTTTCTTATGGGGGTATGTTAAGGATATGGTGTTTCGGCCACCTCTCCCAGCCACCACTGATGATTTGAAACGAGAAATAACAGCAGCTATCCAAACTGTTACGCCTGATATGCTACAGAGAGTGTGGAGCGAGTTGGAGTATCGGGTTGATATTGCTCGAGTGTCTGCAGAGGGCCATATTGAACAGCTCTGAACTTGTTTTTGAGTGAAAAAAAACCTTTTTAAATACTCTTTGTAATGATGTGTAACAGAAGGTTATATTATGTTTCTTTCATTAAATACACATTTTTAAAGTTGTGGTTTTTTTTTTTTGAATCACCCTGTATACAATAGATGGAGTTCATCGCCTCGTCGACGTCGCGCTCATTGCAGACGAAACTATACAGCTCAAAAGGAGGAATTTGGAGATGGAGATATGCTGTGGAAAATATAAAGCTGGCAGAAGGGGTAGGGGGGTCTGACTGAAATTTTAAGCCCGCGCCTTCTAAATACCAGTTCAATATCTTAACCATTGTGTCAAAGTCTCAACTTAGGGTCTGAAAGCAGATTTTCGTTACCAGATGGGAACAGAATGACTGTCATGGTAACTAAGTGTAACGAAAGCCGAAGCACACAGCCCCTTACCTCGACGTACTCTAAACGCTGTAGCCGTAATGAAAACTCATCAATTTCCGCTGACATCATTTCGACAGAAGATTACGAGCAGAAAACATGGCGAATCACCGGGTCGTGATGCTGTTACTCGGCCTATAACATAATATGAATTATGTATTTCTGTTCATCATTCAGGAATTTGTCTGTTCTATATCAGCAAGTGAAATGGCGATGTGGCAAGAAACTGGACTTGAGCGGTTAGACTCTTCGTCTGGCTATCCATATTTAGGCTTCTACATCTACATCTACATCTACATTTATACTCGGCAAGCCACCCAACGGTGTGTGGCGGAGGGCACTTTATGTGCCACTGTCGTTACTTCCCTTTCCTGTTCCAGTCGCGTATGGTTCGCGGGAAGAACGACTGCCGGAAAGCCTCCGTGTACGCTCAAATTTCTATAATTTTACATTCGTGATCTCCTCGGGAGGTATAAGTAGGGGGAAGCAATATATTCGATACCTCATCCAGAAACGCACCATCTCGAAACCTGGACAGCAAGCTACATCGCGATGCAGAGCGCCTCTCTTGCAGAGTCTGCCACTTGAGTTTGCTAAACATCTCCGTAACGCTATCACGCTTACCAAATAACCCTGTGACGAAACACGCCGCTCTTCTTTGGATCTTCTCTATCTCCTCTGTCAACCCTACCTGGTACGGATCCCACACTGATGAGAAATACTCAAGTATAGGTCGAACGAATGTTTTGTAAGCCACCTCCTTTGTTGATGGACTATATTTTCTAAGGACTCTCTCAATGAATCTCAACCTGGCATCCACCTTGCTGCAACTTCTCTGTATACTACAGCACCATCCGCGAAAAGCTGCATGGAACTTCCGACACTATTTACTAGGTCATTTATATATATTGTGAAAAGCAATGGTCCCATAACACTCCCCTGCGGCACGCCAGAGGTTATTTTAACGTCTGTAGACGTCTCTCCATAGAGAACAACATGCTGTGTTCTGTTTGCTAAAAACTCTTCAATCCAGCCACACAGCTGGTCTGATATTCCGTAGGCTCTTACTTTGTTTATCAGGAGACAGTGCGGAACTGTATCGAACGCCTTCCGGAAGTCAAGGAAAATGGCATCCACCTGGGAGCCTGTATCTAATATTTTATGGGTCTCATGAACAAATATAGCGAGTTGGGTTTCACACGATCGCTGTTTCCGGAATCCATGTTTATTCCTACAGAGTAGATTCTGCGTTTCCAGAAACGACATGATACGCGAGCAAAAAACATGTTCTAAAATTCTACAACAGATCGATGTCAGAGATATAGGCCTATAGTTTTGCGCATCTGCTCGACGACCCTTCTTGAAAACTAGGACTACCTGTGCTCTTTTCCAATCATTTGGAACCTTCCGTTCCTCTAGAGACTTGCTGTACACAGCTGTTAGAAGGGGGCAAGTTCTTTTGCGTACTCTGTGTAGAATCTAAATGGTATCCCGTCAGGTCCAGTGGTCTTTCCTCTGTTGAGTGATTTCAGTTGTTTTGCTATTCCTTGGACACTTATTTCGATGTCAGCCATTTTTTCGTTTGCGCGAGGATTTAGAGAAGGAATTGCTGTGCGGCCTTCCTCTGTGAAACAGCTTTGGAAAAAGGTATTTAGTATTTCAGCTTTACGCGTGTCATCCTCTGTTTCAATGCCATCATCATCCCGGAGTGTATGGATACGCTGTTTCGAGCCACTTACTGATTTAACGTAAGACCAGAACTTCCTAGGATTTTCTGTCAAGTCGGTACATAGAACTTTACTTTCAAATTCACTGAACGCTTCACGCATAGCCCTCCTTACGCTAACTTTGACATCGTTTAGCTTCTGTTTGTCTGAGAAGTTTTGGCTGCGTTTAAACTTGCAGTGTTTCTCCGTTTAAAGGAAATTTCTGGATGGACCCACTGAAAATAACGCGACCAATTTCCTTGTCCATTCTTCCGTAATCCGAGTCTGTGCCCCGGCGTTGACGGAATTCAAACCAGTATCTAAATGTTCTGTCAACGGCCTTGCCGCAGTGGTAACAGCGGTTCCGGTCCGACCGCCGAAGTTAAGCACTGTCAGGCTGAGCTAGCATTTGGATGGGTGACCATCCGGTCTACACTCAGTCCTCGTGAGGCAAACTGAGGAACTACTTAACTAAGACGTAGCGGCTCCGGTCTGTTAAACTGAACTACGGCCGGGAGAGCGGAGTGCTGACCACATGTCCCTCAACATCCGCATCCAGTGACGCCTGTGGGCTGTTATTGACACGGTGGCCTGTCGGTACCGTTGGGCCTTCAAGGCCTGTTCGGGCGAAGTTTAGTTTTCTTTGTCTACCTATTCTAACTTATGCAGTCCTGGTTATATTACACTCCGCAGTATTTCAAAGATAGACCAAGAGAGGTGCTCGGACTACAAAGAACATAAGGAAAGTCTTTCACCGCTCCTGTTAAACCTGTGCGTCTAAATAACAACGACGTAGTATAAAGCAAAGTTCAGGAATTTTATTACAGTCCAGGGTGTCAAGATGTCAATTTTAAGATTGGCTCATGACACTGGTATCCTCAGTAAAAGCGAGATCAAATTACAGGACATGTTTAATGGAATGAACTGTCTATTGAGTACGCAATACCGACATTTTGAACTAAAGAAACACAAAGATAATGAGGAGTAGCATAAATGACACTAGCGGTAAACATAACATCAAAAACTGAGGACCAAGTAGTGGGGAAAGTGTAGGAACTTTGCTGTTTTAAAAGAAGCAAGGAGGATACGTGAGCCCGTCTAGCACCGGAAAAAGAGGCCATTCCTCGCTAAAAGATATCAGCTAGTGTCAAAGATAACCCCGTCAGTTCATAAAAATTCAGAAAAGAATTAATAAAAAATAGAGAAGCGTTAAGATGGAGGTTTTAAAGCTTAAGGTGTTCTATGGAGTCTCCCTTCACATGAGTACAAAGCACAGAAAGTTCATACTGAGGAGCCCTAGTCGTACTAATCGACAAAATACTTCACTACGTTCAATTCTGTCGTGGAAGGACCGCGGATGTAAAGTCAGAGAAACAGACATAAGGTGTATATACTTACTCAACAGTCAATTACCAGCATAGAGCAGTCTGAATAGTTCACAAAATTTTCAAATGGTAGTGACGTTGGCACACAACGAACAGTATAGCCTCCAGACAAACAGCCCCTAAGGCCTTACTGACAGCTGCCTTCAAAGAATACGTTAACACATATAGGGAACAAGCAGAATCTAAAATACGTACATGTTAAAATAAACTACAAAAAGTACACTGGCAAATAATCTCTCAATATAATTAAAATGAAACCCGATTGACACTTACGTAGCCAGTCTTGAGGTGAAATTGAAATTGAATCAGGTGTATTTAACAACAGTACCAAACTTAATATTCACTAGAAAGCTAATGCCCAGGAGCGCCAAACAAAAAATTTTAACAGAAAATGCGCTTTATGATAAGGTAAAATTTTAACGGTTGCAACTTACGTAAACTCAGTTTCGGCTCAGTACAATCAGCTGACAGAGAGGCACAAGGCATTACAAGTTAGCTGTAATCTTTCATAACTTGCTTCAAGCAAGTTAAATTCAGAATGAACTGCAGAGAGTTTAACGCCATTAAATAAGAGGGTCAACAAAATAAGAACTTTTAAAAGTTATCTTAACAAACACATGATGAATTTTAAACAGTCTAACCTGTATCCTTGAAACAACTAATTTCTTAAACCAACAAACGTCTTTGCGCCAGCCAAATTCAGGAACTTCAAAGTGTTCAGAGCACAAATGAGCCTCTTGGCCTAATGCCACTAAAAACTATCTGCATGCAAACGTGACGCTCATCATCCACTGAAGTGCTATTTTGTTCTCCATCAGCAAACATATGACGGGAAGCATCCACAGATGGCGAGTAATACGTGGAGTGGCTGATAAACACGTCTGGTGTTTCTGATAGCCCAATTGCAGCACCTCTGTTAACAGGCCATATCTGACGACCATCCACTAAGGCTACCACTGCAAGGTGCACTATGTAGACCATAGTACGAAACCACACGTCCAACTGCCAGAATGGCACCGCAAATCTCCCGCAGGATCTTCCCTCAACTCACAACAACAACAGACTCATAGCTGCAGACACTACTTGTCCCATGCCACATAGAGCACTGCTCACAGTCAGGACCGCGCCTGCTCCTTTATTTCCGCAGAGGCGGGATTTCAGTCTATCACGAATCGGCTCACGTACAACATGTGGAACTGTCTGAATAGTCCTTTTTTGGAATGTTGCTAAAGTTGCGCGTTACATTGGCTTGAATGTTGATTACGTCGTCATGTGACGACATTTTGTGCACTTCGTCGTTTTGTGGTAGATTCGTAAACATAATACCAAGGCTCGTCATCCGTGAGAACTTTTGCCGAAAAAGAAATGTCTGCGGCTTCCTTTTCAATCAGGTCGCGCCAGGCGTCCACAATTCGTTGTTTTTGTTCGCGAGTCATGATGTGCGGTACAGACATTGCACACCATTTTCTCTTCTACAAAACATTCTGCAGAATGTCTTGAAGACTTGATTTAGAGATGTTGTTCCATAGCAATTTTTGACGCAATAACGTTGAGATACTATGGCTACACGGCCACTAATTAACACCGCCTCCTCACAACAGACTGCTAGAATGCCATTACGTTGTTTACAGGTGCTAATTCAAGCTGCCACCGTATTTAATCCGCTGACGTCACCTACATGCTGGAATGAAAAGTTTCCGGATTTTTTGGACGGACAGTTTGGGCCTCAATTTGAGGAAAACGAGGCTGTACGTCTGGAGCACAGTACTGTGCCGACGCGACTTAATAAACTGTGAGGAATCCACAAAAAGACAAAATCGAAGCGTTTGAGGTAAGCGCTTGAGGATGTTTAATATCAAGTAGGCTAATGAGGAACGAGGATGATTCTCCATAGAAAATGTGAAAAACACTGGCTAGAAGCAGGGAAAAGTGGGAGCAACTGATAAACCGCTGAAACTTAACTCATTAAGACATAAGGGAATAGCTTCCAGGCGACTGGTGAGGGTCGCAGATGGCAAAAATTTTAGGGAAAGACGGTGGCAATGCATTCAACAAATACTTAAGGGCGTTAGGTGCTACTATCAGATGAAGAGATTGGCGAAATAAAGGGGTACTGGTGGACAGAGAATTCCAGCAAGTGCATTCTATTCTAGCTCAAAGTGGAGAAATAAATGAGCGTGAGGCAGGTTATAATCGGCGAAGGATTATCTTTCTTGAAGTACACGGTTGCTCACATCTATTACGGCGTCGAAGTAAACCGGAAGATGTGCCAGAGGACGTGCAACAAAGTAAGTGTCCCATGAAACCAGAAGAAAGCCACCACGGTGTGGAAATACGGGGAACTGAACACTGTAAGTGCGCACTAGCACTAACATAATAGCAACGGCATAGCAGAAAAATTCCTGAATATATTTATAATTTTTGATAATTTAATTGGAATAACAGCGATCTAAATTAAATTATGAAATGAGTCTATCTTTTACATCTGCATCTACGTGGATACTCTGCAAATCACTCTTAAGTGCCTGGAAGAGGTTTCACCGAACCACCTACGCAATAATTCTCTATTATTGCAATTTCGCATAGCTCGCGGAAAAAACGAACAGCTTCATCTATCGGTGCGAACTCTGATTTCTCTTATTTTATTATGATGATCGTTTCTCGCTACGTAGGTTGGCGCCAACAAAGTATTTTCGCATTCGGAGGAGAAAGTTGGTGACTGAACTTTCGTGAGAAGATTCCGACTCAACGATAAACGCGTTTTAGTGATGTACACCCTGCATTATTTCTGTGACACTCTCTCCACTTTTTCGCGGTAATACAAAACATGCTGCCCTTCTTTGAACTTTCTCGATACACTCTGTTAATCCAATCTCGTAAGTAGCCTACACAGTGGAGCAGTACTCTAAAAGAGGACGGACAAGTGTAGTGTAGGCACTCTCTTTAGTAGATTTATTACTTTTTCTAAGTGTCCTGTCAACAAAACGCAGTCTTTGATTTCCCTTCCATACAACATTTTCTATGTGTTCTTTTCAGTTTAAGGTGTCGTAGCAGGTGTCCCATTAACCTATCCATTATCCTGAGAGGAATCTTCCATAGACTGCTTTCCTCACCGAATCTGCCAGTATCTTCATTTCGTACTTCATCTGTCTATTTACTCTTTAACATCCTGTGATAGCACAGGGTTTGGAATGCTTCCAGTTTTTTTCGTTCCTGAACTTCCGGTATTCTCCGGGTAACGAAGAGTACTCAAGATATACTGATTTTTGTATACTAAAAATATTGTTATGACGAAGCATTCTTTTAAACTGACGAACCACCACACTATATTTATTGTCTTCAAACATTCTTCCTAAGCTACCTGAGTCGTGGTCGGCTCTGGTTAAAGCCGTTTTTCCTTTTGGGCATTTTGTCACCTTCGAGTGGCGTCTTATTACTCCCTCAGTTACTATCTGAACGAGTTGCCCACTTGCCTCCGTCAGCGGCAGTAGCAGCGATTATCGATACTAGTACTGCTGTACCTTCTTTGGTGTGGCAGTTATATTTCCGTGTCACGGTGTGTGTGGCAGCTGGTCGGTTGCGACGGAGTAGCGAGCAGGTCTCTGCGGCGTGTGAGCAGGCCGGCCGGGGTCGCTGGCGGCGCGCACGCGCGGTCGGAGTTGTGTGGCACTAGCTGCGAGAGCTGTAAAGTTCGTCGCCCACCGCACCTGCATACTGGAGTTGAGTAATCGGTGAACCTCTCATGAAAGCTCAACCGTTGTGAAATCTCTTCGTTGATTGCTAGTTATTGCATCCAGGGCTGTGCCCGCAAGCAGCAACATGATGGTGCGTTGAGTCGGCAAATTTTACAGCCGTCTTCCTGTATGGTGTTTAACCTTTGAAATGATTACAATTTATTAATGAAGTGCACCAGTGGTATCTTCTACCTTGTGGCCGTTAACGTTCCGGTTACCAGGCCTGGTCTTTAGCGTAGTTTTGTGACAGTGTGTTTTCCTCGCAGTGTTGGTGCTGTCTGGCAGGGCGCGTAGTACGACAGCTTGGTGTTGTTCTCCTTTTCTCTTTGAGTGTTTATCGTGCCTTGACTGTGTTTATACGCCAATTATTAAGACGTAATCCTGCTGCGAACCTCGTCTTCTCTGGTACTTTTGGTTGTTGTGCTGTTGATCGGGTGGAGGGGAATTGATTAGGCAGTTGGTTGGTTTGTCAGCAGTCCGTAGGTCGTGTTGCAACCCGATTGTTTAGTGTTATGCTTGGCTGTCTCTCACCTAAACTGTGGTTAGAGTTTCCTCCCCAGGCCGACCCTTGGAACACTTCTGAGCACCACTGTTTGTTGTTTGTGATTGTCATTTTATTTGGTCGCAGGTACTGTGCCAGGTCTTCAGCTGTGTATTAATATTGTCAGTTTTATGATTAGTATATGGCCTTCAGCCGAACTTCATAACAACTTTAAGATTAGACCTTCAGCTGTGTTTCATTTAAAATTCATATTGCTCTGCATTTAAGCCTTCAGCCACATTTGTTTTAGAATCTGCGGCTTTAATATGTAAGTCTTTGTCTGTATAGTTTCTCTTTAATTACCTTGAATTCTTGAAACTTCCTGGCAGATTAAAACTGTTTGCCGGACCGAGACTCGAACTCGGGACCTTTGCCTTTCGCGGGCAAGTGCTAAGCCATGTCTCCACATATCTTTTCTTCCAGCAGTGCTAGTTCTGCAACGTTCGCAGGAGAGCTTCTGTGAAGTTTGGAAAGTAGGAGACGAGGTACTGGCGGAAGTAAAGCTATGAGGACGGGGCATGAGTCGTGCTTCGGTGGCTCAGATGGTAGAGCAATTGCCCGCATAAGGTGAAGGTCCCGAGTTCGAGTCCCGGTCCGGCAAACAGTTTTAATCGGCCATGAAGTTTCATATCAGCGGACACTCGGCTGCAGAGTGGAAACCTCATTCTGGAAACATCCCCCCGACTATGCCTAAGCCATGTCTCCACATATCCTTTCTTCCAGGAGTGCTAGTTCTGCAAGGTTCGCAGGAGAGCTTCTGTGAAGTTTGGAAAGCAGGAGACGAGGTACTGGCGGAAGTAAAGCTCTGAGGACGAGGCCTGAGTCGTGCTTCGGTAGCTCAGATGGTAGAGCACTGGCCCGCATAAGGCGGAGGTCCCGAGTTCGAGTCTCGGTCCGGCAAACAGTTTTAATCAGCCAGGAAGTTTCATATCAGCGCACACTCCGCTGCAGAGTGAAAATCTCATTCTTAAAATTATCTTATCTCATAGTTTTGAATGAAGTGAACTGTGAAATAATAATCTAATACATTCACTTATAATCAGTCGTAATTTCGGTCTCTATTACCAGTCTACTTTCCACAGTCATCATCATATAACCTATGCCCCTCTCAGTCCTAGGTTGTAGTCTCAGAAGTTAAATGCAATCCATACAAACAGCTGGCGAGAGTAATTGTCGAAATTAGCAGCGACAGTGTCACTAAATAACGCTATTGCGACTGGTAAATAAAAGTGAATATTATCTAGCAACTGGTAAGCCGCTGAAGCTCTGGTCATTTGATGGCGTATACAAATAAACAAATGTTGGTTGTTATGAATAAGAAGCCATATCCACTCCATATGCCTCAGTCTGCCTTACGCGTGGGTCTCCTAGGGTCTCTGCGAGCCACCATTCCGTCTGTGACAGGTGTTCGCATTCTGGTCCGTTAGACGGTTTAACTTGTGTAATGCATTCAACCCCTCGCAAATGGCTAGAACTGTCCGAGCCCTACAAATTGCACGTTGGACTAAATTAAACAGGTTACAGAAGCGGCTGGTTCAGATGAGCATGACCTCTCACGTAGTAATTAGTGGAACTGTTTCAGAATGTGCTGCAATTCCTCCCGTGAGACTGCTCTTCCTCCAGTTACTACACAGACGGGTAGAAGGAAAGCTGTAACACTGCTTAGTTTCCTATGCAGCAAGATCGTCCTCGCAGCACCGAAACATTTTAATTATTTGATTCAATGTTACTCATGCCTTTATCGAGACATTGACTTTATACGTTTTGAATACTTTCAGTTTACACATCTGAATTTTATATTTCGCACGGCCGCAGGAGTTTGCTAGAGATGATTTCTCCTACTTTTACTTAGAAGGTAGACTGAATAAAAGCAAATCTACATTTATAGCATTTGTAGATTTACAGAAAACTTTTTGGCGTTGTTGGCGGGAGTTTACTCTTTGAAGGTCTGAAATTATCAGGGATAAAATAAAGGGAACAAAAACTTATCTACAGTTTCAAAGCCAGATTGCAGTTAGAAGAGTCGAATTAAGGTGAGACAGTAACTGAGAATGGGATGCGATAGGTTTGTAGCCTATTGCCCACGTTATCAGTACCTACTTCACGCGAGCAGCGAAGCAAAACGAGGTGAAATTTTGAAATGGAATTAAACTTCAGAAAGAACGAATAAAGACTTTGAGGTTTGTTGATGTTATCGTAATAGTCTCAGACACAGCAAAGGCGTTGGAAAATAAGTCCAACGGTGTGCGTAGTTAAATTACGGTGACTGGTAACAGTAAACTTGTTGTCTCATTTAATGTCAATAACAGTCACGGTAAAGCCTAACCTAAAATGTTCACATTTAGAGGTGTGCGTAATGTCTTGACAAGGGGTTGTGAGATGAATATAAACAAAAGTAAAACAAAGGAAATAGGCAGAAGGTGAACTGAAAATTAGCGGAGGCGATTTTTTTTTCTTTATTGTGATTCATTCCCCTGCCCCATATGGGCAGGGGAGGGCCATCAGGGGCCCAATTCGCAGCTCTTCATCTGAGTGACATGACAGCGAATGCAAGAAGAAAATTATAAATATAAAGGCAATAATAAGGGGGACATAAAAATAATAAGGGGAGATAATGGAGATAAAAATACACTGACGTGAAGACGTTCATGAGGGGACAATTAAAAAACTCGACATAAAGTTAAAAAACACAGTTGGCTATTCGTAGAGCACAAAAAGGGCACTGAAGTCATACGCACTGGTTAACAGATGGCCACAGTATTAAAAACATTCCAGAACAAGATACTTTAAAACACTTTGAAAAGATGAAGCACATACGACGAAGAATAAAACTGCCAGGAAGGACCTGCCGAGGGAGAGGCCGGAGAGGATGGAAAAGAAGGGGAGGGCAAGGTGCAACAAGGGACCAGGCGATGTCGAAGAATTAGATTAGTAAATGAGACAGTAAAAGTACTAGACGAGATGAGTTATACCTATTAGGACATAAAAATATGTGACAATGGTGAAGTCGGGAAAATGCACAAGGGTAGTTAAAAAAAGTAATGCAACATTTTCCACGGCTACTTTCGGTTGAAAAAATGCGGAATTTGTTGTGGGTATCGTGGAATACTTCCGCTCAGCCACCATAATTTCATGAAATTCCGATAGGTGCCGGTGTTTTCCTTAGCTTTCAAAATGGCGTCTGTAACGGAGTGCTTTCCAAGCAGAGAGCTGTCATTGAGTTACTTTTTACGGAAAACCAGAGCATCACCGATATTCAAGGCGCTTGCAGAGCATCTACGGAAACCTGGCAACGAAAACAAAAGTACGGTGAGTCGTTGGGCGAAGCTTGTGTCATTATTATAATAAGGCTGAGCAAACTTATCCGAGTCCTGCAGTGTCATTCGATGTGACCAAACACCTCGCTGGACGTCGGTGTTGGTAATACACGCGTCCACCAATGTGCAGCCGTTGGGTTCCTCGCCGCCTAACAGAATACCATAAAGAGCAATGAAGGAGCATCTGTGCGGGATTACTTGCGCGTTAAGAGGCTGATTCTGAAAGTTTTTGTCGAAAATCGTTACAGTCGATGAAACATGGGCTCATCACTTCGAACAAGAAACAAAACGGCAATACATGGAATGGCTCCACATCAATTGTCCTCCGAAGAAAAAGTTCAAAGCCGTACCCTCAAACGATAAAGTCATGGCGACGGTCTTGTGGGACACTGATGGAGTTATTCTGTTTGATGTCTTCCTCATAGTGCAGCAATCAAATCGGAGTGTATACTGCAATCTTTAGGAAATTGAAGAAACGACTTCAGCGTTTCCAGAATGAGATTTTCGCTCTGCAGCGGAGTGTGGGCTATTATGAAACTTACTGGCAGATTAAAACTGTATGCCGGACCGAGACTCGAACTCTAGACATTTGCCTTTCGCCGGCAAGTGCTCTACCATCTGAGCTACCCAAGCACGACTCACGCCCCCTATTCACAGCTTTACTTCCGCCAGTACCTAGAGCACTTGCCCGCGAAAGGCAAAGATCCCGAGTTCGAGTATCGCTCCGGCACACAGTTTTAATCTGCCAAGAAGTTTCATATCAGCGCAGACTCCGCTGCAGAGTGAAAATCTCATTCTGGAAACATCCGCCAGGTTGTGGCTAAGCCATGTCTCCGCAATATTCTTTCTTCCAGGAGTGCTAGTTGGTAAGAGACGAGGTACTGGCAGAAGTAAAGCTGTGAGGACGGGTCGTGGGTCGTGCTTGGGTAGCTCAGATGGTAGAGCACTTGCCCGCGAAAGGCAGAGGTCCCGAGTTCGAGTCTCGGTCTGGCACACAGTTTTAATCTGCTAGGAAGTTTCGTATAGACTTCAGCGTGTTTGTCGCCATAAAAATGAAAACAAACTTCTCCTCCTCCACGATAACGCAAGGCTTCACAATAGTCTGCGCATCAGAGAGCCGCTCAAAAAACTTCATTACACTGTTCTTCCTCACCCACCCTACAGCCCTGATCTTGCATGTGATTGGCCCAATGGAGGATGCACTCTGCGGTAAGCAGTACGTAGACGATGTGGGGGTTGTATATGCAGCAAGACGTTGCCTCCGACGCCGACTAGAAGGGTGGTACCGAGCGGGCACACGTGCCCTCCCAGTATGGTTGCGTAAAGCCGACGCAGTGAACAGAGATTATGTCGAGAAATGGAGTTTCGTAGTCAGAACAGTGGGGAATAATATGGTGTATTGGAATCCTGAATGAAAACCAACCTATTTTGATGGTCCAGGAAGATCGAAACTAGTGTTTCCAGTGAGAAATGTGCAATTGGGACTGAAAAATAAACTAAGTATAAAGTTTCTTGGATTCCTGTTCTGTTCGTTGCCTTTTGAACTGACGATGATACCTTTGTAACAGAAAGTTAGCAAAACGTACGAATAAGAGATTAGTCACCGAATAGGATTTTGTTGCACTAAGCACAACCTGCTTTCAGAAAAAAAATGTTGTATTATTTATTGAACTGCCCTCGTAAAATGCTGTCAGGCAACAGCAAGAAATGCGTTTTTGGGACAGCGAAATTTGTCAGCATCTATATGTACTATAAATAATAGTCCCGCCATGTTTTTCCGTCTGTATGTCATGGCTAACATTAGGAACTACTCAGGGATTTTGTCAGGATTTCCTCTAATAGACAGATTCAAGAGGACGGTTTGTCTCCATAATTTATAATTATAGTAACGGTAATTGTGTCAGTTTGCATTGTTATCCGTCCCACATCATTTTGGCAGCTAGAGTGACACCTCGAAGAAATGACGCGAGCAAGGAGCTGCTCAGCTTCAGAGGATGCGGTATCTGGTGGGAAAAGTAGTAAACAGCCACTGCAACTCCAGAGAACAGCCTAACTTGACCAGAATGTATATGTATTTTCTAAACATACTATAAAGTTCCCCGCCACGTTTTTCTGTCTGTCTGTCAAGGCTAATCACAGGAATTGCTGTAGGGTTTCTGATACAGGTTTAACCAATAGGTAGACTGATCATGAGGAAGGTATGTGTATACTGTTTATTACCGCTACGCAAGACAAGTCGTCCTGCCATAGTTACTCAGTGCTTGATACCAGCGCGAAGCTGGGACGGACCGATGATTGAATATAATTTAGGTATCTGAAGGTCTTTTCTGAATGTATTTGTTTAAAGTACGGGCTTATGAGGGGGTTAAAAGAGCACAACAAACAGTTCAGACAGAAATAAAACAGTATCTTGTAAAGAACAGTGCTATAGAAGAACGATGGGGTTTAGATGGGCAGGTCGAATAAATGACGAAGAGGTATTTAATTGTATTTGGTAGAAAAGAAATTTATGGCACAATTACACTAAAGGGATTGGTTGATAGGGCACTTAATGAGTCATCAAGGACTTGGTAGCTTGATAGTGGAGGGAAGCATGGGGAGTAAAAATTTAAGAGGGAGACGAAGCTGAGTACAGGGAGCAGGTTGAAATGAGTGTAGGCTGCCGTAGCTATCCAGACATAAAGAGGCTTACACGGGATAGAAGACTGAAACCAACCAGTCTTTGGACTGAATATCACAAAAACAACAACAACAACTATTCCCTGTTAGTAAGAGAAACATGTCTAACGTATAAGAAGAAAATTATCAGTGGCTGGACTTCGCATATATGAAACTTGTCTGCATTTCCCTCGGGTCAAAGGAAAGGGAGCAGAAGTTGCCCTTGTCATGAGCACAGTCGCTATAGTTTAGTCTACGCAAGGCCTTGGGTCATCTATCAAGTCGATTGTTTCGCCGCACCTTTAATTACAGACGTAATTAGGTAGGAATTTGCAGCTAGTGCTCTGTTTCTCAACGCAAGTCATTGTTCACTTGAATTACTAAGCAACAGTCAAGAGGTCGGTAATTAGGCCCTCATAAACACCGCGTATGCCAATTCAGATAGGTTAAGCGCACGTGTTATTCCAAAGTGTACATTTACGTTTTCTTAGTAGCGCTCAGCAGTTTGAAAGCACCCTTTTCCAGACAATATGAATCTTCAATAGTGTTAAATGCAATAAAATCCTCTTCTGTAATTATTCTCTTATTCGTACGGTTTGCTACCTTGCTGTTACAAAGATACCATCGCAAGTTCAGAAGGCAATGGACAGAAAAGGCATCTAAAGCAAATTTTATACATAGCTTATTTTTCAGTCCCAGCTGGAAAGTTTTTATTCAGAATCACTAGTTTTGATCTCCTTGGATCATCTTTATCTTTATGTAGCTGCATAACCAACGCATCACATCTGTGTCAAAAAAATGGTTCAAATGGCTCTAAGCACTATGGGACTTAACAACTGAGGTCATCAGTCCCCTAGACTTAGAACTACTTAAACCTAACTAACCTAAGGACATCACACACGTCCATGCCCGAGGCAGGATTCAAACCTGCGACCTTATTAGTAGCGCGGTTCTGGACAGAAGCACCTAGAACCTCTCGGCCACAACGGCCGGCTGTCTGTGCCAGAACTTGTATCATCATCATTTTGACTTCATGCGTTAGCCTTTCTTGCTTTTGCTGTTACGGTACCAATCGCTCTCTCCAACTTTTTCTCTACGTCGGGTTCATCATTGGTATACCTGACCCTGATCCAACGCTGTTTCGGGGTACTAGTAGTAATTGGGAAAATTCCACAGACCACCATAGGAGGGCTCTGCAAGTATAGTTGTATAGTATGGCTGCCACTTTGCCGCCGTCCAGCCTGCCTGACTTTCTTTTGAGTGTTCTCTAGGGAGACTGGCTTCCGTACGCCTGAGAGTCCTCCCTAACCTTTACTTGTAACTGTAGATGACAGGAAAAGAGACATGAGGACAAACTCAGGACAGGAGAAAGGGACCAATAAGCCGTTTTAGGACACAATTAGTCTGGCTCCTGCCCTTCGGCCTTGGGTGGCCCTTCCGGCAGCTACGCTACGGCACACATAGCCCTCCGGATACAGAGCACGCAACCTCCTCGGCCGCACGCACAGTGCTGCGTTAAGGCGGTGTACCCTGAGGAGGCAGAAGATTGCATCAGAATACAGTATTCTGATGTGTATTTCGTGCAGAGATATGACGGACTGATGAAGCAACTACACCCGAGGACGGTCTAGAGAGATAGAAACTAGTGTTACTGCGTAAAATATCGTGCAACTGGGACTGAAAAATAAACGATAGGTTAAAATTAGTTTTAATATGCAGTTACTGTTTCCTCTTGCGACCGATAAGTCGGCTACACCGGAAACAGGAAGTTTTGTTTAAACAGACTATTACCATAGTAGACCTGACCGCCGAGTGCTATGCTACCAACATCAGAAAAATTCTTCAGATCATGTATTCACTAACTAAATATTTCACTGGCATTTACTGACTGCTCCCTCGGTTCTTGGTAGAAAATTTGTTGCACATAATGACTGAAACACATATAACACTGGTGTAATATTTTACAAAATTTACTATTTGTTGTACGAACCGGTTTTCGGCTGTTATCCCATCATCAGTTACAAAGATAAGTATGTGGTGCAGTGAAATTTTGTTCGATCAAACATTTTAAACTAGTGCACGTAGAGAGTATTTCCATTTCCAGAGATGGAAATTTTAGTGTTAGAATATGAACAAGTGAGGTTATTTCATTGTAAATGCGATGTAAGATTATGTAAGTCAGATAAAGGATGTGATACATTAACTCATTAACTACAGACCAATTACAACACTTGTACGTAGAAGAACATAATTGAACAATAAGCTTTGGTGACATATTACAAAGATATGACTGAACAAAACAATCTTACCTTTAATAGATCATACATTACAAACAGATAAGATATAATAATTATATCAAGTAGGCAAATTTTATATAGGTCAGTCCGACAGGGCAATATATACCCGCCTGAAGGAACACCACAGATGTGGGAAATTTAGAAGAGGACACTCTACTTTTGCAGGTGAGCTGCTTAAAGACGGTCATAGTTACAAGGTGAAAGATGAAGCATTACATCACATCCACAGAGGAAGGAAGGTGACCTGTCTTGAAATTCTGGAAATTAATAAACACATGTCCACAACCCAAGCCTAGTATTGAATGACGAGACACACTTCCCTTAGTGACCACTTCTAACTGCAAATACTACCCGTAATTCCATCCTCGCACCGTTGTAAATTACGCCTCTTACTCACATGTTCCCTTTCCTTTGTTTCAGTTATAGATGTTGACATTGAAACTATTGGTATGTCGGAGCACCACTTAAATAATTTGACAATTCAGAGGATTCTTTTAACAGGATGCAAATTAGCTGGCTGTTTTTCAAGGAGTTCCTTTGCGTAATGGGGAGTGGCCATGTACGGAAAAACAGTATTTCGTATGAGGCCATAGACGTATCACGGCACTGCACTGAACAGATTTTTGAATGATGTGTAGGGGCAGTTGAATTTAGTGAAACTAAATTTCTAATTGTTGTTGTTTACAGGTTTCCTAACTCTGATTTCAGAGCATTTCTAATCAAGCTAGAGAGGGTTCTTGATTCACTTGATAATAAGTACAAGAAATTAGTTATATGTGGTCACTGCAATATTAATTATGTATGTGATTTTGAATTTGCAGGGAAACAGTAGAACAGCCATAGACAATCTTTTTATTCGTTCTTCATTACTAGATGGGCATTCTGTTAGTAAAATGGTGAATGGCCTTTCTGACTATGATACACAAATTTTAACACCAAAAGGCTTTTATACTCAAACAAATGTCACATATAGTTACAAACTATGTAGGAAAGCGATCCAACGGCAATAGAGTGTTTTTTAAACCTGTCAAGGAACAAGAGTGGCTAGATGTTTATAATGCTGATAACATAGATGACAAATGCAATGCTTTCCCTAACACATTTCTCATGTTCTTTGAGAGTTGTTTTCCTCTAAAACGTTCTAAACGGGGTACTAGTAGTAAAAAGCAGCCTCGGTGGCTGACTAGTGGGATAAAAATATCATGTAGAACAAAGGCGCGGGGGGGGGGGGGGGGGGGGGTTCTAGGCGCTACAGTCTGGAACCGCGCGACCGCTACGGTCGCAGGTTCGAAGCCTGCCTCGGGCATGGATGTGTGTGATGCCCTTAGGTTAGTTAGGTTTAAGTAGTTCTAAGTTCTAGGGGACTGATGACCTCTGAAGTTAAGTCCCAGTGCTCACAGCCATTTGGACCTTTTTTTTTTTTTTAACCAAAGCGGGAATTATATCAAAATGTTAGAAGAAGTCACAATCAAGCTACAGTAGCCCATAACAAACAGTATTGAAAGCGGCTTAAAAATGTTATTAGGAAGGCAAAGACTATGTGATATGCAAATAGAATAGCTAATCACTGGATAAAATTAAAACCATATGATCTGTTGTGAAGGAAGCGTCTGGTCAGCAGCTCAAGGTCGACCATCTAAAGTCAGTTGTTAGTAAAAATAATTCTGCTACTGATAACTCACTTGTACAGCATTAAACCATCATTTTCTGAGCGTTTCTGGTGAATTAAACAAAAACTTAGTTCCTACAGGGACTCATATAACTCTCTGGGAAAATGTCTTTTCGAGATTTATGTCTGAAATACTTCTGTGTGATACTTACAAGGGGGAGATTGAGTCAGTAACTAAACCAGTGAAGACTAAGGGCTGTCATGGGTTGATGGAGTGCCTAGCAGAACATTAAAGTACTGTGCTGCACATGTTACCCCTGTATTTAGCCATATTTGTAATTTTTCGTTAATGAATGGACCGTTTCCTGAACAATTAAAGTACTCAGTAGTAAAGCCGCTTTCTAAAAAGGCTGAACGGGATAATATAGACAATTTTAAACCTATTTCTATGCCATTAGTTGTTGAAGGCTGTGTTTGTAAGGTTAACTGATCATTTTATATCATATAATTTGTTATCAAATGTTCAGTTCGGCTTCAGAAGTCATTTAACAACGGAAAATGCTATACTCTGTTTTCTCTGTGAGCTACTGGATGGATTAAAGAAAAGGTTTCAAACGTTAGGCATATTTTCTGGTTTAACTAAGGTGCTTGATTGTGATGATCAAAGAATATTGCTCCAGAAGTTGGACCATTACGAAATACGAAGAATAGCTCGCAATTAGTTCACCTCTTTCTTTAACAACAGACAGCAACAGGTCGTTATTCACTGTATTGAGAATGGCTGTGATCTGGAGCCTTAGTGGGGTACGGTCAAATGTGGGGTGCCCCAGAGATCAGTGTTGGGGCCACCCCTGTTCCTTATTTATATAGATGATATGCCCTCTAGTATTATGGGTAATTCTCAAATATTTCTGTTTGCTGATGACACTAGCTTGGTAGTAGAGGATGCTGTGTGCAACACTGTTGATGACATAAGTTCATGGCTTGTAGGAAATAAACTTACACTAAATCACAGTAGCACTCAGTTTTCACAGTTTCTAACACACGACTCAACATAACCCTACGTTTTAATTTCACAGAATCGACATACGATTAGTGAAACTGAACAATTCAAATTTCTAAGTGTTCAGATAGGTAGTAAACTGCCGCAGAAAGCCCACGTTCAGGGTCTTACTCAAAGACTTAACGGTGCCATTATTACTATTCGAACAGTATCTGAAGTAAGTAATAGTTCGACACGAAAACTAGTCTACTTTGCTTATTTTCATTTGCTTATGTCATATGATATTATATTATGGGATAACTCTCCCCATTCTAAAAGGATATTTTTGGCTCAGAAAGGGCGGTTTGGACAACAAACGGTGTAAGATCGCGAACCTCTTGTCGACCCCTGTTCACTAGTCTGGGTACTTTGATATCGGCCTCTCAATATATATTTTCTGTACTGTCGTGTCTTGCTAACAATATCAGCTTATTCCCAGGAATAAGCAGCTTTCATTCAATTAATACTCGTCATAAATCCTACCTGCATTTTGAATTGACTTCCGATGCATCCATTTGCAATAAGCTGCCGCAAGAACTAAAAAATCTTAGCAGCAATTCACGAGCTTTCAAATCGAAACTGAAGAGTTTCCTCATGGGTCACTCCTTCTATTCTATTGAGTTGTTCCTTGAAAAATTAAGCTGATTCCTATGTTATACTGTTGATTAAGTTTACTTAAACTTGTGGCTTGACTTTTGTTGGGTTCATAAACATGTTATTTTTATCTGTTATTACTTTTATGTTGTAATTTCACCAACTGACACGTTGCATGACCCTGGAGATTTGCTCCTCAATTTGGTCCTGCGGAACTTGACGTGTAAATACATAAATAAATATAATTTCTCTTGTTGTATTAAGAAAATTTACTTTGTGTAATCACAGCTGCATCACTCACCTGCTTAACTTCACTATTTTTTCTTATCTGTTTGTAATTTTGAAATGTTAAGGGCAAGATTATTTTGTTCAACCGCATCTTTGGAATATTTCACCTTTGCTTATTGTCCAGTTATGTTCTCCTACACAAACTTTTGTAATTTGACTATAGTTCATTAGTTAATGTGTCACATATTTTATCTGAGTAAAAAATCTTACATCTCTTTTACACTGAAATAACCTCTCTTGTTTTATTCCTGTTCTAACATTAACTTGTTCATTTCTGGAAATGGAGATACCCTCTGTGTGCACTAGTTTAAAATCTTTGATCGAACAAAATTTCACTGCACCACATACTTATCTTTGTACCTGATGATGGCGTAACAGCCGAAAACAATTCCCTGTAAGAAATAATAAATATCGTAAAATATTACACCAGTGTTGTGTGTGTTCCACTCATAATGCAAATACCTGACCTTCATCAAGGTAATACAACATGTACTACCTGAATTGTGAATTAACAGTTACACTTCGTACCAAAAAAGCAGGTGGAAGATGTTACTGAAGCAGCCTAAAAGCGGTCTGTTAAACATGTGGACAGACCGCTATCTTGTCAACAAGTAAGAGGGATCTTCCTTCTACGCTGGTAACTTAGCTCTAGGTTTGAAAAAGGTACTACAGACTGAACTATATCAAACCCAACCAAGCAAAGATATGAGTTTGCGATTACCATTTGCGCTACGAAGAAGCTAGCTGGAAGATGTCAGATGCTGTAGTGTCATGCTGCCTCACAACAGCATCCTCTACTGCTTAGAGAAACCCTCGCTCGTAGCTTAATGTTATGTAAACATTTCGAGAACGTAAAGCACCAGAAGGGTGTAGGTGATTGAATAATTCAATTTTTCGTCGGTTTCCTTCAAGAAAAGTCCAGTGTAATTTACTCTTTTGTTGCTATATTCTGTCACAAAATATGAATGTCGGTGACGAACAGTTCTTCTCAGGCCGGAATAGTGGACGTCGCGCTAACCCAGTGCTGTAGGCTAATTACCAGCAGCTCCAGACAAAGTCCATGTCCTTGGTCGACAAAGCCCCTGAAATTCGTCGTAAAGGTGTCAGCCAAGAGGAATGCAATAGAATCCAGGAAGTTAGATCCATCTCTGTGCGGGCAAATTCCAATTGAAGAGAGAACGACGTACAGAAAGATCGCCTCAGATCCTTGGTACCGTTGATCAGCAGTCGTTCGACACAGGATAAGGAAATATGTAGAGATAAAATAGTTCAACAGCAGTTTATTACTACAGCGTAAACACTACGCATATGCCAGCGAGAGCCTTGATCTATCTGGAAGACAAATAGTATCCGTTTCGGTCGTTCGTCTATAGACTCCGGTACTACTCCTAAGAGAAGATGATATTCCGTATACTCGCTACGCTGGGGAAACAGTGACCTCTTTGCTGCACTGTTACTATTATCATTCTTTCGTCACTCACTAATAAGTTTTTCTGGTCATCCAAATCCAACACAGTAGGCAGTTCGCGCTCCAAATTTAAAATCGAATACTGTTCTTGACTAGAAAGAGGAACAACAAGAAGAAAAGAAAAGGTACAAACGAACGATTGTTGCGCATTCTCAGCAAATATTGTTACCAAAATAATGGAGACCTCTATGATCAGGCACATACAGTTTTTGAGACGTATTGGTTATAACAGTGAGGAAGACAGTCAACCTCAGTCTCGTGGGTGAATTCTAAGGAAGTGCTTGAGGAATTTAGAGCAGGTGTTCCGAAACTTTTTGTATGATGGAATACTTTGAGAATCCTGGGATTTTGATAGAACACTTTGTTTATTTTGAAGGTTAATAAAATTTTTAAAAATGAGAAAACCTAGTGTCATTTAGTGATTACTTCAATTTCAAATCATAACTAAAAATACAGAAATAATAATAAAATTTTAAAAAACAACTAGTATTATCAAAATGTCGAAAAGAGAAAATGTTCAAATGTGTGTGAATTCCTAAGGGACCAAACTGCTTAGGTCATCGGTCCATAGACTTACACACTACCTAAACTAACTTAACACTAAGAACAACACTCACATCCATGCCCGAGGGAGGATTCGAACCTCCGGCGGGAGGGGTCGCACGATTAGTGACATGGCACCTCTAACCACGTGGCCACTCCTGGCGGCCGAAAAGAGAAAAGCCATGTTATTAATAGTGTTTCGTGGAGCACCCGTTCACTTCAAGCAGAACAGCAGTGTTCCACGAAACACAGTTTGAGAAATCCCGATGTGGAGTAATGATATACCATGAGATAACTGTGTTAATGACACGTGGAAAGACGGAAGACCAAGCGTTGGAGGTAATGTTACAATAGTGACCTCAAATCGAATCAGTGGGCTGGTTTCTGAAGTCATAGTCGAAAGGGACCTCTACGAACGGAACATTGGCTCAAGGACTCAAGTCTTGGCTATTTTCTTTCTCTCATCTCAGACGCTTTGGTTCTCTTCTTTTCCGATTATTCCTGAGTTCATTATTCATTTAGACACAATGTTGTGCTCCAAACATACATTCCCTGAAGTTTCGTCCTCAAATTACGGTCAATGATGTCTGATAGTAGTAGACTTCTTTTGACCAGGAATGTCCTCTTTGTCTGCTTCTTATCTCCATCTTCCTTCGCGCGTCATGGATTATTTTGCTTCAGGGTAGCAGAACTCACCTGTTTCGGACAACTCATCTGTTTCTTGGTCATCAATTTTGATGGTCGCTAATCTTATTTCAACCACTCCTCGTTATTCTCGTCTTCCTTCGTTTTATCTTCAATCTATGTTCTTACTCTTTTGTCTGTTCATTCCATTCAACTGGTCCTGTAATTCCTCTCCCCATCCACTGAGGATGTTGTTGTCATCAGCGAATCGTCATTGATATCCTTTCACCTGGAATTTCAATCTCACTCCTAAAGAGGTTCCACACCACTTTCGGTGGCATTGCCAAAATTCAGCGCTTTCTCTGCCACCATAGCACTGTGAATGTTTCAACCAGCGTGCTCACAGAATCTAGTACGTCTTATCACTTTGTGGAATTCTGAGAAAAAGGATGTCTAGTGTCTTCTGGATTATATTACTGTATATTATGGAAGCGGACTTACTGACAA
This sequence comes from Schistocerca serialis cubense, assembly GCF_023864345.2. Lineage (NCBI taxonomy): Eukaryota > Metazoa > Arthropoda > Insecta > Orthoptera > Acrididae > Schistocerca > Schistocerca serialis. The sequence continues at coordinate 578,485,865 of NC_064645.1, read as the reverse complement.
ACATGTATCAATACACAGTAAGAGCGATTAAGAACTGATGCATTTATGAATCACTTAAAGCCCACCAGATGTTTTACGATTACCTAAGGATATAGTATAGCTCCAAATTTAATGTTAATAAGTTCATTATCAATATAGACGCCATGCATGGTATTGTTTACGATGTGCTGTGTATTTTATAATATATTTAAATATTTAGTGATATCTGCGAATACTAAATTCGAACTTAGAGTTACCAATACAAGTATAAAATGTTACGTGCCTGAAAACCTGCTAGCTATTGATTGGTCGAATAAAGCTTCACGGTAGCGAGAGGGATTATTATAAACGGGACAGTAAATAGTAATTAGAAAAGGAAAAGTAATTATCTTAGCTGAAGGCTATCAAAATGTAGGGTACCAACGCCTGTCTTACGAAGTCGATGTTAAGTAATCAATTTGAACGGACGAAGACAAAAAAGGAGACAGTACCGCGCTGCAAATCCATCTAGGGCAGTGAACTTTTCCAATCGTTAAACAGTTAAGACTTTCACATTTCATAATCTGTAACCACATACAACTTTACCTGTAGGACGGATCCACCATAAGCAACACTTACGTAAACAAAATTAAAATTCTCAAAAATCTTTTCCGAAAATTTTGTGGCTGTTCTGCGAATTACGTGGGTCACTTTGTTCTGTCATAGCGCGTGTCCTGATTAGCTTTCATGAAACCAGTACCCTACAAGAAGATTAGCAAAAGAAAGTAAACATGTGGAAGAATTTATGCTACGTGGAGCTAGTCTCTCTCTCTCTCTCTCTCTCTCTCTCTCTCTCTCTCTCTCTCTGGTCTGTGTTTATTGCAGAGATAACCTCGACCTGAAATGTCGCTCCGCTACATTGGTGGGAAAAGTAAGAAGTTCAGGAAGTACTTGGGCTCGGTCTGAACAGTGAAAGTGGAAGAGAAATGATTGATGACAGTACATTTTAGAGAACTAAGCAAAGAATGAGGGAAAACTAGAGTGTAAAATACGGTCGACGTTGAGGTTACTGAAACAGGAACATAAAATTCTGATTGTAGTGGAATGAAGCAGAAAATCGACCCATGTGTCATTTAAGAACCTGCTACAATATTCAGCTGAAGAGGCGTAGGGCAAACAGTGCTCTGAAGCCACATTTTCTTAATGTAATTGGATTATGCTGTTCATGTTCTACACACACATTTTTAAAACAAGAATTTTCATTATTTCACTGTCGGAAATATTACGTTGGACACCGCTACGTCTGCGCAATGGGCGGATAGACTATTATGAAGAACGACATCCACAATGACTTCTGTATGCTTCAGCTACATCTACACCGTGGAAGCCGCTCTACTGTGAGCGGCGGAGAGTATTTTATATAAATGATGGTCATACCATTTCCTGTTATATTCCCAATCGGAGCGAGGGAAAAATACTTCTTGTATATCTGAGCAGTGGAACACCAGTAGTGTCGGGATAGCATCTCTGAGTGTTATGGCATTTAAAGTCACCCTCGTTCTACCTGGGCCTTGTCAAAGAGAATGGAGAAGTGGACAGAGGTCCAGGACACCCTCTCGCCCCTCAAAGGCGAAAAAATCAGAAATTATCAACAGTATGAGGTTGTAGAAAGCAGTGGAAACCACTGCATCAAAGACACATGACGAAAATCCACAGGACAAGCTGCCTGTTTTTAAAAAAGTGTCACAATGATCTCTCCATTGACAAAAGATTCCGGACTAGTACCCCATTCGGATCTCCGGGAGGGGAGTCCCAAGGGGGAGGTAACCATGAGAGAAAGACGGAGAAAGCAACGGAGGGATAACGTACTTCGAGTCGAGGATGCAATGTCAGAAGTTTGAACCTAGTAGCAGAGCTAAAAAATATAGAAATGGAAATGCAAAGGCTCAATTTAGATATAATGGTGGTTAGTGAAGTAAAATGGAAAGAAGACAAGCATTTCTGATCAGACGAACATAGGGTAATATCGTCATAAGCAGAAAATGGTATAATAGGAGTAGGGTTTGTAATGAATAGGAAGATAGAGCAGAAAATGATTTATTGTGAACAGTTCAGTGATAGGGTTGGTCTCATCAGATGACAACATATCAAGACCGACAACGCTAGTTTAGATATCCATGCCAAAGTCGCAAGTAGAAGCTGAAGAGACAGAGAAAATATATGATGATACTGAACGGGAGATTTTGCATGTAAAAAGCCATGAATCTCTAATATTGGCGGGGGGCTGGAACATGGTTGTAGAAGGAATAGGAAAAAGGGTTAAGAGAGAATATGGGCCTGGTAATGAGAATGAGAGAGGAGAAAGACTACTCGAGTTCTGCAACAAATTTCAGCTGACAGTAACAAATACTCTGTTCAGGGATCGCAAGAGGAGGAGGAATACTAGAAAAGACCGGGAAATACAGCTAGATTCCAGCTGGATTACCTTATGACCAGACAGAGATTCCGAAATCAGATATTGGACTGTAAAGCATACTAAGGACCAGACATAGATAGCGCTCGCTATTTAGTAATGATGAAGTGTAGATTGAAGATGAAGAGAATCATCCGGAAGAACTAGTGTGGAAGGAAGTGGGATGTTGAGGCACTGGGGAATAGGAAGACGCCTTTGAATTTCTTTAAGGATATGAAAACTGTGACAAGGAAAACTAGAGTAAGCAGTTCAGTTGAAGGTGAGTGGACATCTATAAAAACAGGCAGTCACAGATGTTGGGAGGTAACTGTGAAGAAACCTTGGGTAGCAGAAGAAATATTCAATTGATCGACGAAAGAAGCTAATACAAAGTTTCTCAGGGATAGACGGGAGTACAGCGATATAAATCCCTTAGGAATGAAAGAAATAGGAGGTGCGGGGAAGCCAAGGCTAAGTGGTTACAGAAAAATATGAAGAAATCAAAAAAGAGGGTTGTCGGAAAGATTGACACAGTATATAGAAAAGTCAAAACAACTTCTGGAGAATTTAAGAGCAAGGGTGGTAATATTGATAGCGCAATAGGAATTCCACTTCTGAGCCCAGAGAAGAGGGCGGATAATTGGAAAGAGTACATTGAAGGCCTGACAACATACTAGAAGAAGAAATTGGCCCCGATATGGAAGAATTGGGGATCCAGTATTAGAGTCAATATTTAGAAGAGCTCTGGAACACTTGAGGTAAAATACGGTAGAAGCGATATATAACGTTCCATCGGCATTCCTAAAGTCGCTGGGGGAATTGGTAACTAAAGTTGGTGTGCGGAATATATGAGACTGGCGACGTATCATTAGACTTTCGGAAAAATATCAGGCACTCTATTTCTAAGATTTCAAGGGCAGATAAGCACGAGAATTGTCGCACTATAAGCATACATTCAAGTTGCAGCACAAAAATAATATACATAAGAACTGAAAAGATAATTGAGGGTCTGTTAACTGACTATCAGTTTGCTTCAGGAAAGGTAAAGGACCACAGAGAAGGGTTCTTACGCTGCGTCTGATGATGGAAATAAGACTGAAGAAAAAACTAGACAAGTTCGTAGGATCTGTCTACCTGGAAAAAGCGTTCGACAATGTAAAATGGTGCAAGATGTTGGAAAATGAGAAAGCTATAGGGAAAGACGGGTAATATACAGTATGTACAAGACTCAGGAGAGGAAATTCAGACTGGATGATCAAGAATGTAGTGCTCGAATTAGAAAAGATGGTAGTCATGGATCCAGTCCTTCGTCCCTACTGTTCAATCTGCATATCGAAGAATCAATGACGGAAATAAAAGAAGGGTTCAAGAGAAGGATTAAAATTCATGGTGAAAGGACATGAGTCATGAGATTCGCCGATGACGTTATCCTTAGTGAAAGTGAAGAAGAATTATAGGATCTATTGAATCGAGTGAACAGTCTAGTAAGTACGGAATATGAATTAAGAGTAAACCGACGAATGATCTAAGTAATGAGAAGCACCAGGAATGTGAGAAGCGAGAATGTTAACTTCAAAATTCGCGGTCACGCAGTAGACGAAATTAAGGAATTCTGCTACCTTGGAAGCAAAATAACCCATGATGGAGAGGCAAGGAGGGCGTAAAAAACAGACTAGCACAGCAAGAGTGAATTCCTGGCCAAGACACGTTTACTTGTATCAAACAGGCCTTAATTCAAGGAAGAAAATTCTGAGAATATAAGTTTGGAGCACAGCACTGCATGGTAGTGAAGCATGGACAGTGGGAAAAACGGAGCGGAAGAGAATCGAAGCATTTGAGATATTGTGCAGCAGAATAATTTTAAAAATTTTCTGTACTGGTAAGATGAGGAATGTGGAGAGTTCCCGCAGAATCGGTGAAGAAACCAATATATGGGAAACACAGACATGAAGAAGGGACAGGATGATAGGGCTTCCATGGTACCAGAGGGAGTAGTAGAGGGCAAAAGCTTAGGGGAAAACAGAGACTGGACTACATCCAGCAAATAATTTAGGGGGTAGAGCGCAAGAGCTACTCTGGTGTGAAGACGTTGACGCAGGAGAGGAATTCGTGGGGAGGAGGGGTGGGTGCATTAAAAAGACGCATCAGGGCGAATTTAACCTCCCTTAGTTTGTTCTCACCCCCTTTCCATTTCAGTTTATTGAATGTTTTCATAACACTCTCGAGCTGACCGGGAACAAATCTATCAAGGCGCCTCTGAATTGCTTCTATAGCTTTCTACAGTCCTACCTACTGGAATTCCAAACAATCGAGTAGTACTTAAGAATTACAAGCTTTCTGCAGGAGGAGATCAGTGTTTAACGTCCCGTCGACAACGAGGTCATTAGAGACGGAGCACAAGCTCGGATTAGGGAAGAATTTAAAAGGAAATCGGCTGTGCCCTTTCGAAGGAACCATTCCGGAATTTGCCTAAAGCGACGGAAAACCTAAATCAGAATGGCTGGACGCTGGTTTGAACCGTCGTCCTCCCGAATGCGAATCCACTTTGCTAACCACTGCGCTACCCCACTTGGCACAAGCGTTCTGTACAATGTCTCCTTTACGTCTGCATTTACAAGTACATACATATTCTGTAAAACAATGTGAAATGCATGGCATAGGGTACAGAATATTAGGTTTTCATCCAGTTTCAATTACCTGTGGCGCTGCAAGAATAATATCTTAAATGTTTGTAAGAGGTCCATGACTAAGTAATTTATTGCTATCACACTCGAGCAGATGTAATTTCGATGGATTGCTCACGCGCTGCCTGCGATATGTAAGCTATAAGAGAATCTCAGACCAGAGAGCAGTGTTGTATGCAGTAAGAGCAGTGTCTGTAGCAGTAGGAGTAAGTAGTAGCTAGCAGTCGTGTGTATGGAGTTGGCTGGGCCGGTCGTGGGGAGCGATGGCGCTGCCTGAGCAGTGCAGTATAAGGTAAAAGCAGCCGCGCGTATTACAACGAAATTTGTACTACTGTTATAGCAAATCGCATGTAAATGTTTAAAAAAATCTTTTAATAATAATCCTTTTTATAAAATTAACTTTTTGACAATCATTCATCTGAATTTAAAGAATTTACTAATTTCTGCAATCCATGATCATCCCGATTATCGTAAAGAAAAATCAGTCGTTTCCTTTTATACATGACAAATCGAGTGGCCAGCATTGCACTGGGCTGTGCCAGAAAAATTTACCAGTTTAGATTCGTAGTCAGTTAGTTATTGAAATGTTAAATGTGAGTCACATTTTTTATTGGGAGGTTAGTCACGTTATTATTGCGAGGTTACGGAATAATAAACTGTTGGAAGGTTACACTGAATGTGAGTGCTATACATATATTTTATCTGTTGGGACGTTACACTAAATGTGCTTGCATAATTATATTTTTACTGTTGGGAGGTTACATGTTTCTATGCGTTCTGTTATTGGTATAACTTTTCTTCACTGTCCCTACTGCAGTAGCACGTAGAGATACCGAAGAATATCTCTAGATGCTTCAGGTAATACTGGTTCTTGAAATTTTGGAAGTAGCCTTCCGCGGTATAATTTGCGCTTATCTACGAGAGGTTACCAGTCTAGGGTTTTCAGAATTTCCATGACGCTCTTCCGAGAGTCAAACCTGTAATACTTCGTACCTCCCTTCTTTGTGTATGGTCAATGTCCACTGTTAGTACTATTTATTAAGGATACCGCATACACTATCTGATCAAAAGTATCCGAAGACCTATTAGTGGATGGTGGTATGGGGTGTATCCACCCCCACCCCCCTTTTGAAATGTGCTGGGGATACTTTAAGTGTGGTGTCTGAGTATCTGTGGAGGAATCAAACCTCCTCCTTCCTGAAGTGCGGAAAACAGAGAAGGTAGTGATGTTGGACACTGGATGGTGGTGGTGGTTAGTGTTTAACGTCCCGTCGACAACGAGGTCATTAGAGACGGAGCGCAAGCTCGGGGTAGGGAAGGATTGGGAAGGAAATCGGCCGTGCCCTTTCAAAGGAACCATCCCGGCATTTGCCTGAAACGATTTAGGGAAATCACGGAAAACCTAAATCAGAATGGCCGGGCACGGGATTGAACCGTCGTCCTCCCGAATGCGAGCCAGTGCGCTAACCACTGCGCCACCTCGCTCGGTTTGGACACTGGAGACTGGAGCAAAGTCGACGTTCTAGCTCATACCATATCAAAGATGTTCCATTGAGTTCAGCTGGTTTTCTGGGATCGCCAGTCCATCTTTTTTTCTTTTTTTCTTGAGAGTGTTTTCCACATATTCCTTCCCTCTCCGATTCTACGCAGAACCTCCTCGTTCTTTATCTCATCAGTCCACCTAATTTTCAACATTCGTTTGTAGCACCACATCTCAAACGCCTCGACTCTCTTCTGTTCCGGTTTTCCCACAGGCCATGTTTCACTACCATACAATGCTGTGCTCCAAACGTACATTCTCAGAAATTTCTCTCTCAAATTAAGGCGTATGTTTGATACTAGTAGACTTCTCTCGGCCAGGAATGCCCTTTTTTCCAGTGCTAATCTGCTTTTGATGTCAGCCTTGCTCCGCGCGTCGTTAGTTATTTTGCTGCCTACTTCGTGACCATCAATCCTAGTGTTAAGCTTCTCGCTGTTCTCATTTCTGCTACTTCTCATTACTTTCGTCTTTCTTCAGTTTACTCTCAATCCGTATTCTGTACCCATTAGACTGCCCATGCCATTCAGCAGATCATGTAATTCTTCTTCACGTTCACTCACGATAGAAATCACATCAGCCAATCGTGTCATTGATATCCTTTCACCTTCAATTTTAATTCCACTCCTGAACCTTTCTTTGATTCCCATCATTGCTTCTGCGATGTACAGATTGAACAGTACGGGCGAAAGACTGCATCCCTGTCTTACACACTTTTTAATCGAAGCATTTCGTTCTTGGTCGTCCACTCTTATTATTCCCTCTTGGTTCTTGTACATATTGTATATTACCCGTCTCTCGCTATAGCTTATACCTATTTTTCTCATAATTTTAACTCTTGCACCATTTTACATTGCCGATCACTTTTTCTAGGTCGACAAATCCTATGAACGTGTCTTGATTTTTCTTTAGCCCTGCTCACATTATCAATCGCAACGTCAGAATTGCCTCTTTGGTGCCTTTGCCTTTTCTAAAGCCAAACTAATCATCGTACAACACATCCTCAATTTTCTTTTTCATTCTTCTGTATATTATTCTTGTCAGCAGCTTGGATGCATTACCTGTTAAGCCGATTGTGTGATAATTCTCACATTTGTTAGGTCTTCCAGTCTTCGAAATTGTGTGGATGATATTTTTCCGAAAGTCAGATGGTATATTACCAGACCCATACATTCTACACACCAACGTGAGTAGTCGTTTTGTTGCCATTTCCCCTACATTCTGATGGAACTTAATGCTCTCGTCTGAACAGCATGGCAGAAACATCTGTTCTCATAAGAGCGAAATCCTTTCTGTCCCAATCCATCGTTCAACCACTATCTCAGCAACAGGAACCCGAATTTGGAATAATCTCTCCATTATATCATGTTAGGGAGCGGAATAATATCTCCAGTTTCAGAAGACAGTTAATGAAACATCTATTAAAGCCACAATACGGATTACCATTGTTCCTGTACACACTTATTACCTTTGTACATCCCTCCTTCCAACCCGATCTTCCGCATTTCCCAGTATTCTTAGCCAATGCAGTCTCCTTAAATTTCCTTTCACCATAACCCGCCTTACCAGAACACATCTATTTTGTACACCTACAATTTCTTATTGTGTCTGCCACTATCATTATTGTTACTATACTGTTATTGTTACTATTACTATTATCACTATTAGTGTCAGCAGCTGTGGTAGTACAAGTACTGACAGTATTTACTTTGTGAGTTCGTAGTCAGTGTAACTGCCCCTCCAGACACTCAGATCATTGTAATACAAATTGTCATGTTAAAATCGTTATTTCTTAGACAGCTGAAATGTAAAAAAATGTACTGTATGTCTGAAATCCTGGTATGATGTAAGAGAGGGCCTGATAATCATAATCAGATGAGGCTAAATAAATAACTAAAATAAATATTTCTCCTTCCTATGTGCATTCAGTTACATTTATACACCATTATAGGAAGCCGCTATGTATCACCCAAATAGAAACTATCTCTAAGCAATCCTGAATTATCCACTATGCTTCACTGAGAACACTTTTCCATAGCAACAGCATCTGCAGCAGACTGACGCAAACTACTGCCCATGGTATCCGAATGATGGCAGTATATAGAAATAAATAACAAGTACCGCGAGGAACTATTCTACAGAACAGAATGTGTGTGATGGAACACTGCACTTCAACTTAAGGGGGGTAGGACGTGAAACGGGCCGACTTCGAGAAGGATTGGCACCACAGGACATTTTAATTTGCACTTTTACAAATAAATTCATAAAACTTTGTCAGCATGAGCAGGAAGGATTCAGGATTCACACTCATAGCAGTGGAAGTTCAATAACACGAAAAAATCATGTTTTTTAAATGTGAAATTTCATGATTTTTTCGCTTACTGTTGGCTGCATTTGTTACTATAGGTACACTTTTCTTCATAAGTAAGAGAGATTCTTCGATGAATTTTGCACAGCTTACAAACCATACTTACAGGTGTATGAAACTCTAGAATTTATTTAATATATGGAAAAATAAATGGACTATTACGTTTTAAACTTTGTGTTTAGAGAAAATTAGAATTTTATAGTTAATTACCACAATTTTTACCACAGTTTTTAACAGATTTGGGAAATTCTAGAGTTTCATACACCTGTAAGTATGGTTTGTATGCTGTGCAAGATTTACCGAAGAATCTCTCTTACTTATGAAGAAAAGTGTACCTACAACAACAAATGCACCTAATACCATGTGAAAAATGATGAAATTTCACATGTAAAAAAATTTGTTTTGTTATGTTTTTGAACTTCCTCTGCTATGAGTGTGAATCCTGAATCCTTCCTGGTCATGAATTTGTTTGTAAAAGTATAGACAGTGTAAATTAAAATGTCCTGTGGTGCCTCTCCTGCTCCAAGTCGGCCCGTTTCACGTCCTACCCCCTTTAAATTTAAAAATCAGAGGTTTATCACTCTAATTTTCAGCTCTTCAAAAATCCTGTTAAATGGAACCTCTTGAATTGCGCTCAGCTTTCTGTATAATGGTTAAGGAAGTGTTATCCAAGAAATGAATTAGTTATGCGTTACTTGCAACAGAAAGTAACACAAAACTAACTCAGCAATTTTCGTAGGAATTCGTTTACGTTATTATAATTCATGGTTAAGTTTATTTACAATAAACTAATCGTTTTTCTTACGTCAATCTTTGCTTCGGGCCATCTTTTCGAGAAACTTCGCTAAAATCAGTGACCGTCACATGCACAGCATAACGTAAATTTTAAATATGAACAGTCGTCAGAAGAACCCGTAGAAACGAAACCGAAAACGGTGCTGTTTGTTGCTGACAGCTAGAGTTATTGACAGCGGCTTATTGCTGTTTCTACATCTGTTACCAGAGTGCAATTGCAGAAGAGGGGAGATCGATAGGTCAGCTGTTGCGGAAAATGCCTTGCAGCCAGGAGACTACCACGTCCACTTTGATAGAGCTCAAGTACTGGCAACCACAAGCGGATACCGTGAAAGGCTACACAGAAAGGCCATAGAGATTGTAAAACACTCTAGGAATTGAAATAGGAAGGAGGAGGGCGTGAAACTGAATGACATATGAATGTGCACTAATCCTCCACCACGGGGTAATAGCAACAAAGGACCGACAACGGCCAATAGCGCTCGGGTATTCAAAGCACGTGACGTTACGCCACTGCACGGAAGCACGCGTAAACGGAATTTCTCTGCACTCAGTAGCGAGCCAGGGTGTGAATCGGACCCTCTAAGAAGCAGTTAACCCCCTCGACAATGTTCTCCGCAGGTGGGGACGAAACTTGGCTTTGAGTGTGAAATCCATTCCACAGGGCATAGCCCGTAAAATTTTGTTAATTGTTTTACCCTGTCAGTTTTCGGCAGAACGCGATGGATAGGTATACAGGTGAAGTGTTGGCCAATATAGACTTCGTGTACGGATCCTTGAATGCAATACAAGAGCGGCAAACGACGCTTTGATGTACTTTACCGCAGTTGCTGTAATTAGGGCACAGCTCTTTTGTTTCTCTATATGGCAGCCTAAAGAAAACTGGATCCTTCCGTGTTCAAAAGATTGCATGTTACAGCTTTTTCACTGTCGTGACAGCATTTTTATAGAAACACAGATAATTAGGGTAATAAACTGAATAAATTATGATTATTTTACTTGCAACGAGCCACAGGCCCCCAAATACAAAAATACCCAGAAGATTTCTCTGAGCAGTTTACGAATTGTTGTCAATTAGAAGCTATAGAGAAACAGTGCATCTTTTGCATAACTTAATACTGAAACCCTTCATGAGAAACTTAAACATATTGTAACAGTAGAGTAGTCTTACAGCTGACACTACCGCACATCTTTTGCGAATGTGGTAAACAATACGACAAAGAAGAACAAAAGGATCTTATGTCACAGCAAGACGTATTTGTAAGGAGCAGTTACGTGTACGCTGCAACGGAATGCATTTGCCCAGTATCGCATCAGTTGTATTTCTCTGAAAAAGTGATTATTTGTGTTTACTTTCCCTTACTCCTATGCTCTACAATGAGAGATATCACCGTTGAAACAGCTCTTCCGACTGTTACTATTGCATTACTGTAACCGAACAGAAGTCGCCACGCTGTCTGAACAAGCGATGCTCCCATCGCGTGTTGCACCTATACGTAACGCTGCTGGGCAAAAGGCGTGCAGCAGATGCAAGCCGCTGACCCCCTTAACTACTGGTTCTCGTACTTCGTAACGGCCGAAATGTCACGGTCAGCGACCCGACTGGCTATTGCAGAGCACAAAGCGGTAAATACAAAGTATGTAGCATTCGCCGAAGCAACGCGAGAGGCACATCGTGATAGCAAGTTCTGACCGAGGTCGTCTCTGTGGGGAAAACCCGTCTCTCTTGCTCTTTTCACCTAAATCCTTTTCGTCTGATGCCTTGCCGAGCATGTCGGCGCAGTGAAAAGTTTTGTGGAAGGGTGGAGTTGAAACCTCCGTCTGGGCATCTTGATTTACATTTTCTACGATTTTCTTAAATCAGTTAAGGTTTGTGCCATTCTCACCCATACATCTGATAACACGTAACTGCAGTGGTACACGGAAGTAGTAACTACGATACGGCCTTCTGTGTAATTGCGGGTAGGCCAACTATCCGCCCAACCACGATAATGAATTTACAGATATCAGAATATCTGCATTAACCTGTTGTCTTCTACGGGTGATCACATAGCTCGTTGTCTTGCTGCATAGAGAAAGCACAGCCCCCTGAATCTAGTATCACTACATGGAATGAATACCGAGATGTGGGAGAGGATCAGTGCTACTATAACAAGAAAGTTAGATAGTTTTAGAAGTCGTGTGTGTCTCTTAGTTAAAAAACACTGAAATCCACAACCCGTTCAATATATTCGATGATGATAGCAGCTCAACCAATGAATTGAAATTTTTTGCCATTGTCATTACTTGAACCTAGGTCTTCTTCATCTTAGGCAGATGGGCTAACTGAGCCGGCCGGTGTGGCCGTGCGATTCTAGGCGCTTCAGTCTGGAACCGCGTGACCGCTACGGTCGCAGGTTCGAATCCTGCCTCGGGCATGGACGTGTGTGATGTCGTTAAGTTAGTTAGGTTTAATTGGTTCTAAGTTCTAGGCGACTGATGACCTCAGAAGTTAAGTCGCATAGTGCTCAGAGCCATAACTGTTACACTGCTACAACATCATTACTACGATACCTGCAATGACTAAAGTAGTCTAAATCTCTCCCAAACACAAACTTTAATTCACACCTTCAGTCCATTGGGCCTTCGGCTATGCTAGTCAATACTGCTACTGTATCCATATTGTTTTAGTGACATAGTGGTTAGCACATCTGTCAAATAAGCAGGAGACCCATGTTCAAGTCCCAGCTGTGGCACAAATTTTGATTCATTGCTTCAGCTTCTGCCTCATCGAAGATAAAGTTGAGACTCATATGTCTTCAGGAAAATGGTCAATATGAACTGTAGCACAGTGGTTCTCAGCCTTTCTGAGACCATCAAACCTCCCTCCTTCAACTCCACTCACCATCAACAACATTAGCACCTAACTAAACTTTATACTCAAAAGAATTTCCTTTGAACATTTTTGTTTTTAAAATTATGAGAGTTAACTAAGATCTAGTTTTTGTAGATGTTGTATTAATCATGAACTATTGAGTCGTTGACACAATTAATACTGCTAATTTTAAACTGTTTTTTTAATAAAATGATGAAGCAATTTTCAGTGCATTACGAATGTTACTAACAGCCCCTTCTCAGAAAAGTAAACTAATTATCTACACTGCAGGTAGACACTAGTTACAAAATATGCTTCCATTGTACCACTTCTCTCCCTAACGACACTTACTTCACTCTCACTCTGCATACATATCTAAAATCAACCAAATTAAAATCTGTTCACTACTTATGCCTACTGTTTATAAATCATTCGATGAACTCCTTACTTCTGAACTGGCAGAAATTGGAAGACTTCAGGCTGCTAGTGCTTTGTGGCTTATCACTGCCACTAATAATGATAATAATAATAATAATAATAATAATTTAGGTCCAACAACAGTGCAATAAGCATTACATAGGTACTGTAGTGTTGTGCTGTCAATTGGCTCGTTTACTGTTACGAAAAGAATGATGAGCCAATTGCTAGACAATTCTTTAAACTACCTACAATTTGGAGAAGGCATTTTCATGGGATGTTTAAGCATATGTGACGTATATGTCTAAATTTTACTGTTACAAATGAGTGGTACATAGGGCAAAGTATGTGTGTAATGGGTGGCCTATGTAAGGAAGATAAGTGATAACAGTAATCTTTTAAGAATTATTTGCTTTCGTAAACAAAATACAATTCAACTCTTTCTAACGACCTATCTTGAAGAACATTCCTAATGATGTAACTAAAATGTAGGTGTTTTAAATATCACAATTACATGTTTATCCGTAATATCCCTATCATTCTAGTTAAATATTTTGTTAAATTAACACAAACTTTTCAGGAATTTATCCCCATTTTCACGCATTGTGGGAGTTCACGGTAATGATTTCTGAATGTGTGATGTTCTGCCTCTCTTTACGTAATTATATTTTATGGTATGCTGCAGTCGTAAAACCGGAAAGTACGAGTAAAAATCTGCTAATTTTAAATGCGTTTCTATAAAGTCTGTTTATTTATTTTTCTGTATTTCCTTCATGTTAAGAATTTCTTACACACATCACTCTACTGTTTTCGTTAATTACAAGATAATACGACAGTATTGCTTAGCAGTTGATTTGTATACGACAAAAACATCTGTAATTGCATAAAACTGTCAATAACAATAGAGTCTATTTAAAATATTAGTTATTATTTACATTATACTTCATATGTCATTTTGCTGCAAAATATTTTTATTAGCTAACGACTTCCTCAACTTAATGATAGACAAAACGCCGAACCATAAAGAAAGAAAGAAATCCCGTCTCTGTGGAAGAAACCAACGCCACAATCGAATCTGTGGCCAGAGTTCCTTTTGTACGTAATATTCCTCAAAAAAAAGCGAACCTACTTAGGTCAGACCGAGTGAAAGTAGCTTTTTCCACGAACAACAATCTTGAACAGAAACTGATTCACACCTTAGTCGTGTAGAGCTTGCTGAAACTACTACATACGACAGAGAGGCAGTAAGTTTCATACTAGATACACTAAACACGTCAACTGTTACACATATTATCAATTCCCTGACGAACCACCCACACGTAGAAAACAGTTCAAAAAACATGATGACACTTTATCACATCCACAAATCACGTGTAATGGATTTGATGGAGAAATAAGAATATGCAGTGGTCGAAATTCTACGGTATATTATTAAACTGCTCTTGAGGGCAGCATTTGCGAATTAAATCAAAGGAATCACACTATCTTCAATTACACTTGAGTGTGGCATAGTCGTTTCAAATAAATTATCTTAAATTGCACTTGAGAGCAGGAACAGCAAGTTATACAAAATTAATAGGAACGTATGATATCAAGGCGAGTAATTTATTTCAAACTATGATACCCGATTTAAAAATTTCATAAATAAATCCAAATATAAACAATTACTGAGTTTGTTGATAAATGTTTCGTAGTATTTAGCGGTGTTTAACAGAAGCACAGAATGAGTCAGAAAATGATTCAAACCGAGAGAGGTGGCGCAGTGGCTAGCACACTGGACTCGCATTCAGGAAGACGGGGGTTTAAACCCGCGTCCGGTCATCCTGATTTAGGGTTTCTGTTATTTCTCTAAATCGCTTCAGGCAAATGCCGATATGGTTCCTTTGAAAGGGCTCGGCCGACTTCCTTCCCAAATCCGATGAGACCAATGACCTCTCTGTTTGGTCCCCTCCCCAAACCAACCGACCAAAGTGATTCAAAATTATATTCACACTAATAAGACAATTAATTACTGATATGGTAGGAGCTATTAAGGAGTGGTAAGATGCAGAGCTAACATTAATTCAGACATTGTTCAATACAAATTTCTTAACAACAATTCTTACTGAGTAGTTATTAGAAAATATCGTTTTGAGCCCAAGGCAATTATAATATTAGTTAAAAGTTTCAACTCAACCTCGATAACTACTTGTGATAAAAAGTTTAAAATGCCCAAGGCTATTTCAGAATGCATGTAGTAACCTTTAAACAAATTTATAATATAAAACTGACACCAGTCCTAACCTAAAAACAGCATTGAGATAAATTCAATTTAACCAAAGCATTTTCAACACACAACAAATTACAATAGGAACTCCTTATCACAAGTTTTGTACACGCCTTTTTTTGTACCACAGTTAAAAATTAGCTCATTTACTGTACAGGTATACCGAACAATTTCAAACAAGTTTAGGTGCAAACTTCTTCAGATGAATGCCAAATTAAGAGGTGTGAGCTATTCAATTCCAAAAGGTAATTCCTTAACTCAAGAACAAATCTTCAGCATTAGAATTCATCCGCTGCTACCTCAATGGGTTTACAGAGCCGTAAACTTGCCATCTTATTTTATCTCACAAGTCAATCTTGCGCAAACTTCCTGGCAATACATTATGCAAACATTGAATTGGCGTGATAAGACCTGAAACATAAATCAGTTACCATTGGTCCCACGAGTGCATACAAATAAGGCACCCCACCAGAGCAAGCTCAGTGGCAGCTTTGTAATACGAACAATTAAAACAAAGAAATGATCCGTCACGAAACAGTAGAGCTAATTGTGCCCAGTAGACTCAATTACAAATTTGCAAGATGAGCAGCTAAAACACGCAGATGGAAAAGTATTCAATAATAAGGTTAGTCAGCTTCACGTGAAGTTACGCAGTACTCTGTGACTGTGCAACCAGGGCGCAGCGACAGCGTGGTGACGGCTGTACAGACCTCCAACCGTTGCTTTGACCGCCGATCTCCTTCGGGCATCGTTAGTATTGTGCAACCGAAGCGCTCTTGCATGCAAAAGGGGGCTCCTTTCCAAATTACAGCTTCCCAAACAGCGGCTTTCAACTACAACTAGGTCACACTATCACTCCAGGTGTGGCCAGGTCGTTTTCCAGCACATACATGGACTGCTCCCAGCACAGGACACCGCTCGTCACCTCCCTCATACCGCTGCTAATTCTCGACTTCTGTCGCTGCCCGTCAGACACCACATTCGCACCACAAGCCTCTCTGACTAAGATTCTATACAACCAGCGATTCCAGCAGAGAGGCACAAAGTCGAAAAATACCAGACTTTTAGGAAGGTTTCGACGCACGGCAGAATTACTATGTTTACGACATTTACACCCCTCTCAAAAGCATGTACTTTGTGTAAATTCGAGATTAGAAGTGGGTAGAAATATGCTGTTACTCATGGGATAATTAATTCCGTTCTGCAACGACTCCAGCAAGGATTTACTATTCACCCTATCAGTTTTCGCCGTTTATTCATTGAAGCACTAAAAAGTCCACTCATATTGGTGCAATATTATTTAAATTCGATATTTTGCAAAATATCAACAAAAATCAAAAGAGTGATCTACTTTGAATGTCATCTTTGCAACTTACATACATTCCATGACTTAAATAATTTTTCACAGCCATGTTAATTCACAACAATGTATTCGATTTGAAATGTAATAGTACAGATGAACATCGGAACTGTAATTTATATTAGAATCTCTGGAGAGATTATAAATACCATTACCAACAGTTCTCACGGGACTACTTGAGACCAGCTGGATTCAGTTCCGTACTGTAAACACATTGTCACAACCGATATATCCTAATTATGTGACGTGCGTTTGTCAAAGAAGTGGAGTTTCTGTAAGGGTGATGTTTGGAATATGTAAAAAAGTTGATCCCATTATGAAATTTGAATTTATGTTGTCTCACGCTTATAAAAAAGGCTGTGGATCTCAGATCAGCCCTGGGACAACGAGAATTCGACTACAGCTTGCAGAAAATGCTGAGTAAAACAGTATACGGTATTGAATTCGTGGTACTCTATCTTACTTTTGACATGTGCCACATTCATGATGATGACATACATAGATGGCATGGAATGTGGTTTTAAATAACTGTTCAAAGGCCAGCCCCAGGAATGTAAGGATATTATTGATGCACATTTGTTTTAGGAAAAGAAGATGCGTTTGGATCACTGTTACCCAAATACAGCGTGGCGCAGTTAAAAGTAGTTCCCTTCCTCCCTGAATGAGTATGCAATATTTCGACTTCTGAAGCCGCCCGCTGTGGACGACCAGTTCTAAGCGCTTCAGTCCGGAACCGCGCTGCTGTTGCGGTCGCAGGTACGACTCCTGCCCCGGGCATGGATGTATGTGATGTCCTTAGATTAGTTAGGTTTAAGAAGTTCTACGTCGAGGGGACTGATGACCTGAGATGTTTAGTCCCATAGTGCTTAGATCCATTTTAACCATTTTCGACTTCTGAAATAAGCAGCTACAGCAATAGACAGTTTTACGCAATAATAAGTTGTTAGCATTCTTCTGTCAGTATATCAGTTCATTTCATCAGAGAAGTTACACGTTTTTCCTTGGAGTCCGCAAAACTGAAATCGTGGAGCATATGTGAAAATAGGTTCGACTGAGGAAACTTGTAACATTTTCGGGGTCAAGTATCCGGAGCGCCCATTACGAATAAGATATCCAGTGTTTTGGCCATTGGCACTTCCTGCTCCACAAGTGCTAAAAGCTCCGTCGACTTCACTGCGTTATTTTTCACATTGCTCTCGGCAAGAGAGCAGACGCTAACGCTAGAAAGCATTCAGAGTAATCGTCAAACTGCAGCTGTCACTCCACTTTGGCATCTTAAGATCCTTTATAGGCCTCCAGTTGTCCATGGCCATCCTTGAACTGGCAATGTATCCCTTCTACTTAAAAGCACAGAAATACATTCTGGCTCACGATAGCATGGACGTCCGGGAAAGGTTGGAGGGTGGGGAGTTTCCTTTGTCGGTCGGCGCCTACCTGTCTCCCACAGAGGAGGAGAGCGACCGTGGGCCTATATCGTCATGTCCATGACAAAATTTTGTGAACCACCAAACATTAGGAGAAAAAAAAAAAAACTAAATCATAAGCTATACTGGTATTCGATCATTTTTACAATGTTTCTGGTGTATACACTCCAAGACAAAGAAAAGAAAAAAGACGGTGCCTCACCAAGAAATTATCCGAATGGAACGGAAACTGGTAGACGTTATGTACATGTACAGACAAACAAATGATTACAATTTCACAATTCGGTAATTTATTCAAGAGAAGGATATTCATGCACTGCGCAAGTCAATAACGTGTTGGTTCTCCTCTGGCCCTCATGCAAGCAGCATTGATTGACAGAGTTGTTGGATGTCCTCCTGAGGGACATCGAGCTGAATTCTGTAAAACTGGCGTGTTAGATCGTCAGAATCCAGAGGTGGTTCGAGGGCACTGCACGTAATGCTCCAAACGTTCTCAACCGAAGAGAAAAGTAGGCCAACATAAAATTTGGCAACAGAAACTCCAGCGACTTGTTGGCCAAGGAAGGGTTTGGTAAACATGAAGACAAGCAATAGAAACTCTCTCGTGCAGGCAGGAACTATGTTGCTGAAATGTAAACCGAGGATGGCTTGCCTTGAAGGGCAATAAAATGCTAAAACGGGATGTTCAGTATCGCTGATGTATGACTGTTGCGTAATGGTGTCGCAGATGACAACTAAAGAGGTCGTGCTATGAGAACAAATGACACCCCACACCATCACTCCTGGTTGTTGGGCTGTATACCGATAGTCAGGTCAGTATTTCACCGCTATCTGGGGAGAATCCAATCAAGTCTTCCGCCTGGAGTCTGCCTGCCTGGAGTACAAATGTTTTCAGTGATGACTCCCTCTTAGATCTGCGCCCCTGTGACCAGCGAAAACGCGAGTAGTAAGGAGACGCCGGCAGGAGCCCACTTTTGATAGCAAATTGATATGCAAATTAATTAAATTGACTGATTAATTACCCAACACGCAACGCCACCACCCACCCTCCTTCCCCCACACCCACATGACGTCACGTTTTTTCCTCAGCTGGCATGTGGGTTGTAAAGACATTGCTTTCCCCTAAAGTCATTAATATTTTTTTCTTTTGTGCATTACCTTGTCATAGTACGTATGTATCATTTATTTCAACTATTCTTTATTTGTTAATACGTCACATTGTTTCTTCATCCGTTTTGCTGCTGTTTTATATTTTATATTGTACGAATATGAATGTTCTGGTTTTATATGCTTTGTAAATCTTTGGTTGGGCTAGGAGACCTGTGTCAGAGAGAGAACGAACGACTATCGATAGAGAGCGTGCGAGTT
This sequence comes from Schistocerca serialis cubense, assembly GCF_023864345.2. NCBI lineage: Eukaryota > Metazoa > Arthropoda > Insecta > Orthoptera > Acrididae > Schistocerca > Schistocerca serialis. The sequence goes on along the minus strand of NC_064645.1, from coordinate 578,466,382 downwards.
GTGATATAGTGGCCGGTTCGCTGGTGGAGAAACGTTAAAGAGTTCGGCGTGAAAGACGGTGATACGCGGAGGAACAATTAATTACAGTGCGTCCGCTGTGTTAATAGGAGATCGTGCATTATTAAGTGAACAGTAAAACCTGAAAAGTGTATCGAGTGTTTGCGGTGACGATTTTACATAGTGTGTGAACTTGTGACAATTAGCCGTGAACCAAACACCATTGTCGTGTGGAGACACTAACTGTTAGAATTGCGTGATAGTGGTACAAACCAAAATGTTAAGTAAAAGAACAGTGCTGTGATATGATCAAGAAACATTTATAATATCATCCAAACTGTCTTAAAGACGACGACGTAAATTGAACTGATGTTTAACGGACTGTTATAGTGATAAACACATGTCACTGTTTTCCTGTGGCAACACGGTGAAAGAACTGTGCGAAGTATTGGCATTAACCGGCTAATACTAAAAGACACTGCATAATTTCGACCTACCCGCACCGCGTGATTAACAAACTTTTAATAATAAAACGTCGCGCGCGTAACGACAAAGCACACACTGGAACTACTATTATCGCGCCAGTACTGCCGTAACTGGAATATTAATGAAACAGGAGGACCCATCATTATCTTCAGGCCACGAACCGGGATTAACTTCACACATCGTCCGCGCGGACCACCGCTGACATCATTGCACTACCTGCAGCAACAGTTAAGACATTAAAAGAAAATTATTACGCTCTCTCTCATTTCAAAACTAAAGACAATTGCAGTTAAATTACCTATTTTAAAAATACTGTCACAATATCAACTTTCGTGGGAATGTCGAATTTTGGGGGGAATTTCTTTATCCCACGGTTGTGATGACGTCCCATCCCAACTCCCCACCTGGAATTGGTGGTAAATTAAAAATGGGAGTGCTCTTTCTAGGTCTCGAAGCCTGGTCCTTCAGGATGGGAAGCCCAGGCGCACCCCCAATACGCGGAAACTGGCATGACGCAGGGGAGGAAGGTTATGTTAGTGTACTTTATTTACTTTGGTTGGGAAATTGAAGTAAAGGACGGCTCTAATTGCATAATCAGTCATAACTATCTGCATAATGCTACACAAGGAGTATCTAAAACCACATTACAGCTCAAAAATTGACGATGCCACGCAACTGGTGTTATGCTGCGGCGAAAAAATTTCACAGTACTACTCGAAACTAGTAGCAGACGTCCTCAAACCCTACCCTTCACCTAGAAGCTGTCGGGGAAAACGAAGGAGAGGAATGTAGCATCTTTTTTTATCTGGCAGGAATTTTGTTTAACTGATGAGATGCTGGTGTTGGACAGAGAGGAGTTTAATAAGCATACAGATGAGGACTGTGCCTATCGCTGTTTGACGTCTGAGTTCGCTGCAGGCGCCTCCTGCTGCATTGCTGGATAATTACCCTGCAGTCCGGGTGCTCGAAATTCATGAAGGCCAATACACACTACGATAACTGTTGGAAATCGCTTCACAGTACTAATTAAACATTGAAATTGTCCTAAAAAAAAACAGCGCTCGTAATCAACAAGTAATAATTCAACACATGTACTGGGGATTGGGAAAAATCACTGTAGTAACACAAGTACCGCAAAAACCGACCCCACGAGAATGCATGACGAGAGAGGAGCGGCAGTAGCAGCTTTGTCCTCCTCGATGGGCGGCCACAAACTAAGCAACTTGGTTGCAGTCTTAATCTGTGCCCCTGCCACCCCCCACCGCCCCACTCATCCCTCCCGCTCCTCACCGTAGGTAGGAATAGAGGCCTGTTCTATCTTGTCGCTGATGGTCCACAAAGAGATGCTTCTGGTGGCATTGATATACTGTCTGTAGTCTGCAGAAACCAGCCACAGATAGACAAAAGACAACAACATGACGCTTCACGCAATCTGTTAAACGTATTTCTCGAAAAGACTGGACCCCATGGAACAACAATGAAAGTCCAGTGAACTCTCCAGATCGCTTTTTCAAATGTCCGCTGCTTGGAGAACCTATGCCTGGCGGAATCTTCAGTACAACGTTTCAGCGAAGGGCACGTAGCTGGGCGGCCAACACTATTGATGCCGACGAAAGTTACACATACACAATAAAACATGATGCCAGCGTTCTTCAAAACAAAAGCAAGATAAATGGTGGCTCTCCTGACCATGGATTGTTTGTCTAAAAGGGCAGCAGTGATCTCCTATGGAACACGCCACCACACCTCTAGTAGATCCACCTGTAAGCACCTACCGTTCTGAGGCGGAAAACACTTCATCGTAACATTTGTATTTAACATCAATGCACCTCCTATAAGTGAGCATCTATTACAACGAAAACACAGTCACGATGATAATAAATAGCCGGCCGCGGTGGCCGAGCGGTTCTAGGCGCTTCAGTCTGGAACCGCGCGACTGCTACGGTCGCAGGTTCGAATCCTGCCTCGGGCATGGATGTGTGTGATGTCCTTAGGTTAGTTAGGTTCAAGTAGTTCCAAGTTCTAGGGGACTGATGACCTCAGATGTTAAGTCCCATAGTGCTCAGAGCCATTTGAACCATTTTTGATAGTAAATGTCCTCTTTCCACGAAAATGGGCGCAGTATATTTTTTTTAGTTTTATGAGCAAAATCGGTGTAATTTTACGTTCGACTGGAGGATACAATCCGATCCCTCTCTCTCCCACCCTCTCTCCCCGCCTCCCGTTACTTTGTAACATCCAAGCAAGAAAAGAAAGAAACTACTGCACCGCCGCACAGATGACCAAACTGCACAGGTCAGGCTACACAAACCCTATACATGTCCACCCTGTGGACTTCCACTGTTTTGCTGCAAAAACTACCGATCACTGCAGAATGTGCTCGTTATTTCAAACCATCATTGCAGTAAAGAAAAAGCGGGAATTTAAACAATTAAGAAAAAATATGATTGTATGTTAAGGAATTTCTTTCCCCTTGATGGGCAAACTACACGACCTGAGGGCATCACTCACGTTCTGTAGATAAACTGTCACGCACATGTGTATTACAAACATTTCAGACATGTGAAATAATTTTAGAGAATAGAGCCTTTCATGCTATTTGTTCACATGTTGGAAAAAACACAATCATTTTACGTTCAATAACAAGTAGCTCTCATTGAAGAGAAAATTGCCTTTTTTGTACGCTATGGCACCTCCCATTTTACTACGGCGATGATATATCACACTGGCGTTTACGAAAAAAATAATGAGAGGCTGTCTTGTTATAAAACCTCCTATACGAGTGGATCCTGATGTAGTTGGGAATTCCTGTGTGATGGTCTGCATAGATGTCTGCCTATTACACGTAACGACTCTCTTCAACTGTCGGCGTTCTCTGTCAGTCAACAGATGAGGTCAGACTGTAAGCTTTCGTCCTGTATGTGTCCCTTGACATTTCCACATCTGTATCGCATCCGAAACAATGGACCTAAGGGTGTTTAGGAGTGTGGAAATCTCGTGTATAAATGTATGACATAAGTGACACCCAATCACTACTGAGGTCGCTGATATGGAGTACCTGCCAGAAGGTGGCAGCACAATGCACCTAATATGAAAAAATGTATGTTTCTAAGGTGTCTGAATACCTTTTGATCACATAGTGTATATGTTTTTTCAGCTGTAACACATCCAAGCAACGTATGACTACAGCTTTGTACACAGCCATACACTTTGATTTCCCACCAAGAAAAAAATGGCTCTGAGCACTATGGGACTCAACTGCTGAGGTCATTAGTCCCCTAGAACTTAGAACTAGTTAAACCTAACTAACCTAAGGACATCACACACATCCATACCCGAGGCAGGATTCGAACCTGCGACCATAGCGGTCTCGCGGTTCCAGACTGCAGCGCCAGAACCGCGCTTTCCCACCAAGACTTCGAGGTCTGTATCAGGTGCCAAACTGAAATTAGCACATTTCTGTCCATTGGCTCTCACAGAAAGTTGAACATTGTATTGTGTAAACTATGCAGCTCCCACAACACATAGGATGGTAGAAATAAAACATAGATGCGATGCTTCTCATTGACAAAAATGTGGAAGGCTTTCCAAACTATGGGAACTGGATGAGTTTTCATCGTTGTAGAGCATCTGCAAATAGCTATCTGAAGATGATGATCAATACAGTTAATTTCATCTTCTCTGTGAGGCACAGATGTCTGTGCTCCATTTTGAAGAGCATTGTTTCCTAATTTTGCACTCATGTACGTGATAAGTGTCCCAGTGTTGACCATTGCTGTTCACAACACATGTGAGAGAGCAAAAAAAAAAAAAAGGAAGAGGTAGTATTACCTTATTGTTAAAAATAAAATTTGGAGGTCATCGCAGCATATGGGAATAGGTTGAGTCTGCAGCATTTAGTAACATTTCTAAACATTTCTCCGAATGTGATAACCTCTACATTTAATCCCTTGCTCAACAGTGACAAGAAGCAAGTACCCAGGGTTCCACCAAGGCTCTCTCCATCTCAACCAAGTGATAGTCAGTCATTATGTGATAGTCAACAGCATACCAGTGGACGGATGGAATGTGAAAGTCAGTGTTGATGTGGGACGATGTACTGAAATATGACTGCAGTTGACAGTGCTGTCAGTTTCAGTAATTTTACCAGTTGTTCCACAATGTCAACACAAGACAGTGAGACAGCAAAAATCTTCTCAGTTACTGTATCATTGGTAAATCACCCCTTCACTATGTTACAAGTACCACATACTAGATTGAAAATGCATATAAGTGACTGCGCAATACATCTACTCAGTCATATATACCAAAGTACACCAGTCGTTCCATAATTTCAGTGCTAGCCAGTGACACAACAGAATGCTTCCCAATTTCTGTACCGTCGCTAAATCACCCCTCCACTACTTTGCAAGTACCATATACTAGATTGCGAGTGTAGATAGATCACTGTGCAATATGTCCTTTTGGTCATATACACCAATATGTACCAGTTGTTCTGTAATTTCAACACTAGCCAATGACACAGCGGAATGCTCTCCAAATTATGTATCTTCACAAAATGCCACCTCCACTACTTTGCAAGTACCACATACTAGATTCTGAATGCAGATACACTCCTGGAAATTGAAATAAGAACACCGTGAATTCATTGTCCCAGGAAGGGGAAACTTTATTGACACATTCCTGGGGTCAGATACATCACATGATCACACTGACAGAACCACAGGCACATAGACACAGGCAACAGAGCATGCACAATGTCGGCACTAGTACAGTGTATATCCACCTTTCGCAGCAATGCAGGCTGCTATTCTCCCACGGAGACGATCGTAGAGATGCTGGATGTAGTCCTGTGGAACGGCTTGCCATGCCATTTCCACCTGGCGCCTCAGTTGGACCAGCGTTCGTGCTGGACGTGCAGACCGCGTGAGACGACGCTTCATCCAGTCCCAAACATGCTCAATGGGGGACAGATCCGGAGATCTTGCTGGCCAGGGTAGTTGACTTACACCTTCTAGAGCACGTTGGGTGGCACGGGATACATGCGGACGTGCATTGTCCTGTTGGAACAGCAAGTTCCCTTGCCGGTCTAGGAATGGTAGAACGATGGGTTCGATGACGGTTTGGATGTACCGTGCACTATTCAGTGTCCCCTCGACGATCACCAGTGGTGTACGGCCAGTGTAGGAGGCCGCTCCCCACACCATGATGCCGGGTGTTGGCCCTGTGTGCCTCGCTCGTATGCAGTCCTGATTGTGGCGCTCACCTGCACGGCGCCAAACACGCATACGACCATCATTGGCACCAAGGCAGAAGCGACTCTCATCGCTGAAGACGACACGTCTCCATTCGTCCCTCCATTCACGCCTGTCGCGACACCACTGGAGGGGGGCTGCACGATGTTGGGGCGTGAGCGGAAGACGGCCTAACGGTGTGCGGGACCGTAGCCCAGCTTCATGCAGACGGTTGCGAATGGTCCTCGCCGATACCCCAGGAGCAACAGTGTCCCTAATTTGCTGGGAAGTGGCGGTGCGGTCCCCTACGGCACTGCATAGGATCCTACGGTCTTGGCGTGCATCCGTGCGTCGCTGCGGTCCGGTCCCAGGTCGACGGGCACGTGCACATTCCGCCGACCACTGGCGACAACATCAATGTACTGTGGAGACCTCACGCCCCACGTGTTGAGCAATTCGGCGGTACGTCCACCCGGCCTCCCGCATGCCCACTATACGCCCTCGCTCAAAGTCCGTCAACTGCACATACGGTTCACGTCCACGCTGTCGCGGCATGCTACCAGTGTTAAAGACTGCGATGGAGCTCCGTATGTCACGGCAAACTGGGTGACACTGACGGCGGCGGTGCACAAATGCTGCGCAGCTACCGCCATTCGACGGCCAACACCGCGGTTCCTGGTGTGTCCACTGCGCCGTGCGTGTGATCATTGCTTGTACAGCCCTCTCGCAGTGTCCGGAGCAAGTATGGTGGGTCTGACACACCGGTGTCAATGTGTTCTTTTTTCCATTTCCAGGAGTGTAGATGACTGGGCAGTACGTCCATTCGGTCATATACACCAAAAGATACCTGACAGTGTTCTATACTGACGCAGTTAGGTTATCTACATATTTTGAGCACACCGATCATAGCGCTGAATTTATAATTACGACTGACTATCTTTCCCTGTGTGTTTGCGTGTCACAGAATATTACTGCATTTGTAGGATAAATTCGGAGATTGAAGTATCCCCTCATACTGTCCTTGACCAATGCCCCCTGCAATATGGTCGCCAATGTAATCAGCAGCTGACGATAATTATGGTGGTCCTATACCAAAAACATTCTACATCTCATGAAGGAACAGAGTGAGCAATGTCTGTAACTACTGTTTAACGGAGACTGTTCAGCACCAATCTTACCCACGGCACCCATCCAAATGCACAAGATCTCTCCTGATGTGTGATGTGTGCATGTTGAGGAAGGTAGCACCTCTTATTGGTGTATAATAGACATCAGAGTGTTGCAGTGATATAACAGACAGTTGAGAAGAAACTGTGGTTTATAAATGATGGAGTTCCAGATTAGTGGAGTTTGAACCATTTTTCATAAATCAACTGTGCCATCAATTCTGAAGTATTATTACACTAATCAAAATATCCACGGGTATGCTGCCGGTCTATAATGTCCAACGGGCACAATATTTCGGCGATCATACATGTCGCCGTCATCAGGTGAACTGACGGACTGAGCTCCTGTGAACGTGCCGGCACGGAGATCCGTACGCTATGGCTGCTCAGAGGGAATTGGGTTCGGTCGCGGTGGCGGCCGATTTAAATACCCTCCGCCCGCGGCGCGCTCCCTCCGCCGTCCGCGCCACGGTCGCGCGGTGGAACAGATTGCGACGGCGTCTGAGATGACGTCGGTGTGATGGCTCTGTCCGCCGTGGTCGTCACAACTGTACGTTTGCTCGATTTACTCTTGATTAACCCGATCGCTGGTTCCCAAGCCTTGCTAAGATTATAGCCACAGTCACGGTTTATGAGGTCGTCATTGGTGCGAATTTCGATGGCCTCTCTAACAACGCTGTCCCAGTATCTCGACGTCTGCACCAGAATCCTCGTGTGGATATTTTGATTATCAAATACGCCGGGAGAAACTCAAGAATCATATTATTACACTGTCTGTAATCAGTACCAGGAAGGTACTGGCATGAGAGAAATGATCATAGAGCATAAACATACTATCCTATGGCAACACAATTCTACTCCTAAAAATGCTATATTGTTAAAGCCATATAGTTTCCAAAATTACAGTCGTGTGGAATGCAACACTCTTAATACTTGCAACATCAGACATACAACCAGTATGCAAGTTTCCTATGGTGACTCACTTTAAAGTGATGAAACTTCTGCCTTCTACACTATTCTGGCCTCATAGGTAGGTATCGTCAACGCATATCCGCCACACGAGCCGCTTATAAACGAACTAGATTGAATTCATGAGATTGCTTTTCTGTCTCTTAGGAAATTAATGCATTTTATACATTTTTTTTAAGTCGGAAACATATGTAGCCTCAGACACACTTCCTGCATCAGTGGCGCTTATTATTAGTAGTGGTAACCGTTTTCGTGGCTGTGACTCTGTCTCACTAGGAAATAGAGCGAGGAAAATACGACATGAATATTTTTGATAGTTGATACATTGAGTTACCACCCACACAATGTTGCACGAAAGTGCACTCGAAGAAGCAGCAACTTCTTACGAGAAAGTAAGCACCATGATCACTAGCCAAATGAGATGTAACACTTTTATTGCTGTTCATAGTAGCATCACCACAACTCTGGTAGCATTTCCCTTGCACAAAGAAATCTTTGCCTGATGTTAGGTTGTTTTCCTCATGTGTAGGTAATATAGCAATTTAATTCTAACACCACATGTCTTGAGTACACACTCAGCACACTGTTAATGGTGATATATATGACATTGATCCAACTCTCCCACTGAACACTGTAGAGAATGTTATAAGTCTGACAAACGTGTTGATTCTTCTCCTTAATACTTAAGGAATAAAGTTGCTTGTGAGAACCCTCCATAATTCGGTAATACCTATATTCGACTGCATGTGTGAGATTGGGATAAATATGTTTTGCCTGCCTTAATATAGCACCTCTGTGTAATACTTTATATCGCCTTTGTTGAGGTATGTGTTACGAAGACCCGCTTTGTTTACAGGGGGAGGGTTAAAACGGAATGCAGGCAGAGCATAATTTTTAATTTTTCTTGGTCTTGTGTGTCCGGGTACCCCCAACCCACCTCAATTCCCTGCATTTCATGGTACATTTTCTCTAATTTCATTTAATCTCAGTCAATTTACGTAATTTTGCAAGTCTTTCACGATTTTACATATTTCGTCATACGTTCATTAATTTTAGGTATTTCCCATCAATTTTTCGTAACTATACCTGGTTTTCGTCGACTTTTATCAATTTTATGTCATTTTTTCGTATTTTTTCGATAGCTTTCCGTATGCATGTGATGTTATTGCTGGTATATCCACGCGTTGTTTGATTTTATACAAGGGTATCTGCGGGTCCTTTACCCTAGCCTACTAAAAATCCTAAGTATTTCCCTCTTCCCGATGGTCTACGTGCATGGCTTTTGGATAGGAAGATTATGAAAAGTATAGTAAGGTTTACCTCCTATCTGGATGAGGCTTTATAAGTGGTGCAGACTGAAAACAAACCCGTGCACTGCTATGATGCATCAGAGCGCTTGTCTGCAGATTCACGTAGCAATGCACTTGATGGAAACTCAAAGTCTGGCACAGTACTACATGTTGATTTGACTTCCACTCCACAATGTAGAGATCTGCAACAGGCAGCTGACCTGTGTACAGAGTTAATTACTGTTGCTCTGATATTGCTTCCCATAAGTACATGGTCTTATTGCTTTTGTTTATACAGATCTGATGCACCACAACCCTGTCAGGACATCTACAAACTGTAGATTTCGGGTATTTTTTCACACAAGTAATTAATTATTCGCTAACTGACAGTGATTCGACTGCACTTAGCATCTTGGGAATTGAGAGTTTCCCTTCTCCGTACATACAGAGTGCGCGTCCCTGGCAACGTAATTTATAGCCGAACAGTTTGGACGTTTGTGCATTCGAACCGCAACTGTCTACACACAAACGTATAGAGACTGTGCGTGGACATTAGCAATCGCGAAGTCTCGATTTCAGCCACTTGTACGTTATTTTCGATAGTGCTACAGACCCAAAAAAAGCAAGAAACTTTTCACAAAATGATTCTGTAAGGGATGTGTGCACATTTAAATTCATTTGGCTAAAGTGCATAACATCTTTGATGCAACTTTTATTACCGATATTTCGTAACCATATTTTCTATATCCTCCAGTAATAACAACGATCCAAGGCACCCTGTTGGGCCTATCACGTCTCCTTTTATACTCTTAAATATCCATGATGACGGCACAGGATCATCCCAGTTCCATTATTTCGTGTGCTAGATGTCCATTGGAAGGGTGGAGACAGTCCTTGAGTATTATTCTTACGTAAAAGATAGAACAGCACATTAGCTGGACTTTATAGTATAACACTGTATTCGAATGCATCCTATCCACTATCAACCATATATTCTGCAGTTTCATTGCATTTTCTATGTTTTTTGTATGTCTACATCTATGCGTGTGTTGTGGATGGATCCCATGACACAGGGTATGCCTGAGTTTGTGTTAGAATGTGGATCCACCCCATGTTATATCCAGAACGGTGTCTAGATGTGGATGCACAGTGCCCTGCGTCCAAGTCAGGGTTCGAAGGAGTATCCAACATCCATTATACCTGGAATGGAGTCTAGAGGATGATCTGCAATGCGGTACGTCTGGGTTAGGTTTCGAAGGTGGGTCCACCAGCGAGAGGACTGGGTCAGGATTATTGGAGCCATCCAATGGACAGAGGCATACAGAAAACAGAGCAAATGCAATGCATCTGTAGAATATTTGTTAGGAACAACTGGGTGCATTCGAGTACAGTGCTATACTACACTGCCCAACTAATGTGCTGTTGTATCTTGTACATAAGAGTAGTGCTCACATAGGACTGCCTCTATCATTCCAATTGACATCTAGCACTCAAAATAATGGAATTTTGATGATCATGTGCCATCATCGTGGATCTTTAAGAGTACAAAAGGGTAGGCTCAGTGGGATGCCTAAGTTGTTGTCATTACTGAAGAATCAGGACAATATTGTTACGGAATATCGGTTAATACAACTTGCATCGAAGATTTTATGCTCTTTAGCAGAAGGAATCTAAATGTGCTCACATCCCCTGCAAAACAATTTTGTGAAGAGTTTCTCGCTATTTGTGGGGCTGTAGCTTTGTCGAAAATAATGTAATAGTGGTTGAAATCGAGACTTCGCGATTGGTAATATCCATGAAAAGGCTCTATATGTTTGTGTGTAGATGGCTGCGGTTCGAATCCACAAACTTGCTAACTCTTCACCTATAAATTACGTTGTGCGGAATTTGCGTTCTGTAGGTATAGAGAAGGGAAACTCTCATGTTCCAGGATGCTTAAGTGCAGTCGACACACTCTTAACTAACGAATCACTTATTATTAGTATAAAATACCCGAAATCTACAGTATGTAGACGTTCTGACAGTTGTGGGGACGCATCAAAGTTATATAAACCAAAGTAGTGAAGCTCATCTGGTAAGCAATAAGCGCATGTACTTATGGAAAACAATATGAGAGAAGCAGCAGAAATCAACTCTGCACACAGGTCAACTCCTTGTTGCAGGTCCCTACATGGTAGAGTGGAAGTCAAATGGACGTGTAAAACTGTGTCAGACTTCGAGTTTCCACCAAGTGCATTGCTTCATTAGTCTCACACAAGCTCTCTGATATATCGTAGCAGTACACGTGATATATCGTACCAGTACACGGATTTGCTTCCAGACGACGAGTTTCCAGTTTGCGCCACTCATTAACCCCAATCCAGGTAGGAGTGAGTCTTACTATGCTTTTCATGATCTTCCTATCCAAAATGTAAGCATGTAGATCATTGGCAAGAAGGAATTCTTAGCAATTTTTAGTAGGTTGGTGTATAGGACACGTAAATACACACAACGCATGGCTATACAGTAATAAGCTCATATGCATAAGGAAAACTGTCGCAAAAATACGAAAATATCAATTTGGCGTAATTATACCAGGTTTTCCTCGATTTTATCGATATTACGACATTTTTCCATATTTTTTCGACAATTTGACAAAATAGGTAAAATCACGAAAACTTGGAAAATTAGGTAAACTGACTGAGAATACATGAAATTAGAGAAAATGTCCATTAAATGCGGGGAATTGAGGGAGATTGGGGGACCCAACAACTCAAGACCAAGAAAAGCTTAAAAATTATGCACTGTCTGCATTCAGTTTTAACCCTCCCTCTGCAAACTAACTGGGTTTTCGTAACACCTACCTCAACGAAGGCGATATAAAGTGTTACAGAGAGGTGCTATATTAAAGCAGGCGAAACATACACGTCCCAGTCCAGAACTGTCTTCTCACCCATGAAGTCGAATATAGATATTACCAAATTATGGTTGGTTCTCACAAGCAACGTTATTGCTTAAGTATTAAGGAAAAGAATAAATTCGTTTATCAGACTTATGTTATTACCTACAGTGTTATATATGGGAGTGAACTGATGCCGCATATACCACCTTTAATAATGTGAGGAGTGTGTACTCAAGACATGTGGTGTTAGGACGAAATTGCTACATCATCCTACATATCTTTGTGCAAGAAGAATACTATCAGAGCCGTTGTGATGCTACTGTAAACAGTAATAAAACTGTTACATCTCCTTTGGCTAGTGATCGTGGCGCTTCCTTTCTCGTAAGAAGTTGCTGCTTCTTCGTTTGCACTTTCGTGCAGCATTGTGTGGATGGTAACTCAATGTATCAACTATCCAAAATATTGTAGTGGTTTCTTCCTCGCTCTATTTCCTAGTGAGACACAGCCACATCCATCAAATATGCTACCACTATCAATGGTCAGTACGACTGATGCGGGAAGTGTGATTGAAGGAGGTACATATGTTACCCACTTAAAAAGACATATGTAATCTATTAATTTCCGAAGAGACAGAAGAGTGGTCTCCTGACTTCGGTCTGGTAGGTTTATAAACAGCTAGATTGCCAGCTATATAGTGATGATGCCTACCTAGGACACCAAATTGTGCAGAACAGACTAGGGTAGGAAATTTGCAGGGTGCTTACATGTCAGATGTTGGATAAACATATCCCACATTAAAGCACTAAGAGCGTTGAATACTGCACGACTAATATTTCGGACATGATATGGCTTTAACAATGTAGCAATTTTAGGTGCAGAACTATGTAACCATAGGTGTGTGTGTGTTTATACACTATTCCTGGTACTGGCTCCAAATAGTGGAATAATACTTCAGAATTGATAGTACATTTGATTTACACTGTTTAGTATAGTTGGGATGTACTGTACTGTCATTTCTCTGCATTCGCCACCTAGTATATGGTACTTGTAAAGTAGGGAAGGGGAGATTTAGCGATAATAAACAAATTGGGAAGCATTCTGCTGTGTCATTGGCTAGCACTGAAATTACGGCACAACTGGCATACTTTGGCGTGCATGACCGAATGCACGTATTGCGCAGTCACTTATCTGCATTCGCAATCTAGTATGTGGTACTTACAAAGCAGCGAAGGGGTGATTTAACGATAACACAGAAACTGGGAAGATTTCTGCTGTATACTGGCTTGCGTTGAAATTACTGGCAAAATTACTGAAACTGATCGCACTATGAACTGCAGTGCATATTACAGTACATCATTCCATATCAACACTGTCCTTCCCATTCCATCCGTCCAGTGGTACACTGTTGATTACCGCATTATGATTGACCATCATTTGGTTGAGATGGAGAGAGCCTTGGAGGAACACTGGATACTCCAAATTTTATTTTTAACAATAAGTTAATGGTACCTCTTTTTTTACTATCTCACATGTGTTGTGAACAGCATCTTCCAGCAATGGTCAACACTGGGCAGTAATCAAGTACATGACTGCAAAATCAGGAAACAACACTCTCCGAAATGGAACACAGGGACATCTATGCATCACAGAGGAAGATGAAATTAACTGTATAGGTCATCATTGTCAGGTAGCTGTTTGCAAATGCTCTACAACACTGCAACCTCATCCAGTTTCCACATCTTGCAAAGTCTTCGACGTTCTTGTCAATGAGAAGCATCGCATCTGTGTTTTATTTCTACCATCCTGTGTGTTGTGGGAGCTGCATAATTTACACCATGCAATGTTCAGCTTTCTGTGAAAACCAATGGATATAAATGTGCTAATTTCAGTTTAGCACCTGACACAGACCTCAAAGTTTTGGTAGAGAATCAAAGTGTAGGACCATGTACAAAGCTGTAGTCATACACTGCTTGGATGTGTTAAGACTCCAAAAAACGATATATTAAACAGCTTAGAAAAAGACATTACAGAAACCATTCTCTTCTGATTGATAGTCTGTTGGGTATGGTCATTCTCCAGTACAGTCGACAAAAGTTGACACAAGTCTATGCAAGTGAATTCAATCATAGACCACCTCTTCCAAGGAAGTGGTACCTGTATGTGTAATATGCTCAGTGTCAACAGGCAGACGATATTAGCCTTTTTTCGATACATTGGAAGATGGAGACACAGTAAGATTTTATAGGAGGTTCTGTTACAAGGAGTGATATGACTGGTTAAAGTTTGTGTGCAGGTAATTCTCTCAAAATTATACCAATTTTGCTCATTAAACTAATAGAAATCAGCTTTTTCTATTCTCGTGGAATCAAGACTGTTTTTGTTAATAACATTATGTTTGCATGTTTAAAAACGGATGTTACCGCGTATCATGGGTTATTTTATACTTCATAACCTCTAACTATAAATTACACACCACTTGAATTAAAATGATTAGTGGAAAATCTCATATAAAGATGTGAAACAAATACTAACAAAGAGATAGGGGGACTGGCCAGTACTTACCTCAGCTCAGTACAGCCGATAGATACACAAAAAACAGAACCGAAAATTTACGTTCCTAGCTTTCGGAACAAATGTTCCTTCATCAGGGAGGAGAGAGGGAAAAGAAACGGAAAGAAGGGAAAGTGGATTCAGTTACTCACAACCCAGGTTATGAAGCAACAGGGAAGGAAAACAGGGAGGGTAGCAAGGATGGAGGCATGGTTGTCAGAGGGAAGCCAAAGATATTCTTCTGTAAGTACTGTGCCAGCTTCAAACCAAAGAGGATGCAACAGAAGTAAAGAGGTATACAGTATAAAGATAAACACAACTATGTAGGATGAATAGATGCGTGAATGGCTAAAGAGGAAAGGGAAACAGGAGAAGACTGAAGAGTAAATGGGAGTGAGGTTGTTTAACGTAGGTTCAGTCCTGGGGGATGGCCGGATGAAAGGATGTGTTGGAGTGCAAGTTCCCATCTCCGCAGTTCAGAGGGACTGGTGTTGGGTGGGAGAAGCTAAATGGCACATACGGTGTAGCAGGTTCCTAGGTCCCTAGAATTATGCTGGAGGGCATGCTCCGCTACTGGGTATTGGGCATCTCCTAGGCGGACAGTTCGTCTGTGTCCGTTCATGCGCTCAGCCAGTTTAGTTGTTGTCATACCGATGTAAAAGGCTGTGCAGTGCAGGCATGTCAGCTGATAAATGACATGTGTAGTTTCACACGTGGCCCTGCCTTGAATTGTGTCTGTTTTACCAGTAGCGGGGCTGGAGTAGGTGGTTGTCGGGGGATGCATGGGGCAGGTTTGGCAGTGGGGTCGGTTACAGGGGTAGGAACCGCTGGGTAGAGAAGGTAGTCTGGGAATATTGTAGGGTTTAACAAGGATGTTATGGAGGTTAGGGGGGCGACGAAAGGCAACTCTGGGTGGTGTGGGTAGAATTTTGTCAAGGGATGATCTCATTTCAGAGGTTGGCTTGAGAAAGTCATATCCCTGGCGGAGTAATTTGTTATGTATTCGAGGCCATGATAATATTGGGTGACAAGGGGGATGCTTCTGTGTGGTCTGGGGGTAGGAACATTGTTGTTGGACGGGGAGGAATGTATTGCTCGGGAGATCTGTTTGTGGACAAGGTCTGCAGGATAGTTGCGGGAGAGGAAAGCACTGGTCAGGTTATTGGTGTAATTGTTGAGGGATTCATCACTGGAGCAGATACGTTGGAGGTGTTGGTCTACCAGAGCTGAGGTACGTTCTGTTGGGGCTTTGAAGCCTGCTACAATGTCATCCTGACTGGGGTGACATCGACAGAAACAAGCGCAACTTCAGGTGTACCCCAGGGCAGCGTAATAGGTCCGCTGCTTTTTACGATTAACATAAACGATCTGGTTGATGGTATTGACAACGGCATTAGACTATTTGTCGATGTTGTTGTAGTATACAGGGAAGTAGTATCACACGAAAGTTGTGAACAAATCAATGAGGATTTGCAGAAAATAAATGTGCGGTGTAATGACTGGCAATTATCTCTCAATATTAGTAAGTGGAGCGTACTGCGTATAACAAGGCGAAAATCCCCATTAATTTACGAGTACAAAGTAAATGCCCAGTCTTTGGAAGCGGTAACATCCGTCAAGTATCTGTGTGTGATTATTAGAAATGATCCCAAATGGAATGATCAGATTACACAAGTAACGGGCAAGGCGAATTCTGGATTGCAGTTTGTTGGTAGAATCCTGAAGCGATGAAGTCCTTCAACAAAGTAAATTGCTTACAGTACGTTAGTTCGTCCAGTCTTAGAGTACTGTTCGTCTGTATGAGACCTTTACCAGTTGGATCTCATTCAAGAGATTGAAAAGGTCCAAAGAAGAGCGGCAAGATTAGTGAATGGTACATTTAGCCATCGCGAGAGCGTTACTGATCTCATAGAAAGTTTGAAGTGGGATACACTCAGATAGACTACGCGCTAAACGGAAGGGGCTGCTCACTAAATTCCGAAATCCGATCTTCGTCCAGGATGTAGAGTATATATTATTACCACCAACTTTCAAATCGCACAATGATCACCATTCAAAGATAAGGGAAATTAGAGCTCATACTGAGGCGTTCAGACAGTCGTTTTTCCCTCGTGCCATCCGCGAGTGGAGCAGAGGAGGGGAAATATGACTTTGGCGCGAATTGTGCCCTCCACTACACACCGCTTGGTGGCTAGCGGGGTATATATGTAGATGTAGATGCACCCTACAGTGGAATGTAAAATTATATTGATTATGCTCATCAAACAACTGATTTTCTTTTAATAGATGCGCGCTTGTAAGAGGTGCATAGACATCAAATAAGACCGTTACTGTGAAGTGCTTTCCCCCTCAAAACAGCCTGATATTGTGAGTAGAGCTACTAGAGCCGTGGGTGCATGATCGTTGGAGGTCACAGTTGTCCTTTTAGACAAACAACCCACAGTCAGGATAGCCTTCATTTATCTCTCATGGTCTATTGTGTGTGTGTGTGGTTTTTGTCAGCATCGATAGTGCTGACCGCCCAGCCACATGCTCGTTGGGGGTCCATTGCACTGAAGACTCCGCCACCAGACTGGCGAGAGGCTGCCTGTGGTAGGCATAGGCAGTTGCACCTTCCTGTTCTCCAAGCGATAAGCGTCTGAGAAAGGGATCTGGAGAGTTTTCCAGATTTTTGTTGTTGTTCCAGGGGGTACACTCTTTCTGTGAATTAATGGAGAATTAACTGATTAATTTAAATAACTTACATATAAATTTGATATCAAAAATGACCCCATGCCGTCATCTCCCTACTGCTGATGTGTCTGGAGACACCCTGAAGAGTGGCTGGATACAACGTGACTGTTGCCTGCCATATGGCTCGACAACTGGGAACGATGGTCTGGATGCCATTTCTTTTCATAGCAGAACCCCTTTGGTTGTCATCTGAGGCAGCTTTCCAGCATAGCGGTACGTCGTCGATGTTCCATGACTTGTTCTGTTGCCCCTCGTGGGAAGCCATCCTGGGATGACATTTGAACAAGATAATAATGCCCAACCGCACGCAGCGAGAGTTTCTATTATCAGACCCTACCTTTCTTCCCTTGGATCATTATGGACAGGGCCTTCCAACCAGCTCACGATTCTGATGGTCTAGTATGGCAACTGGACCGAATGTGGCACGATATCTCTCAGGATCACATCCAACAACTCTAGCAATCAATCCCAAGCCGAATAAATGAAATATTCCCGAATGAGATTTTCACTCTGCAGCGGAGTGTGCGCTGATATGAAACTTCCTGGCAGATTAAAACTGTGTGCCCTACCGAGACTCGAACTCGGGACCTTTGCCTTTCGCGGGCACTTGCCCGCGAAGGGCAAAGGTCCCGAGTTCGAGTCTCGGTCGGGCACACAGTTTTAATCTGCCAGGAAGTTTCAAATGCAATATTGACTTGCTCAAATTTTGAATCTCTTTCTCTTGAATAAATCGTTTTTCTGAAATTGTAATCATTTGTATATCGCACTACCGGTTTCCATGCCAATCAGATAATTCCTCCAGATGCGTCGTTTTTCCTTTTTCTCTTCTTTTCTTTGAGTTTATAATAACTATTATGTATCCATAAATATTTTCAATTTACTTCCGTTTTCTCTCATATAACAACTATATTTTGAAACAAAATGATGTAAGAATGAAATGTGAATAAAATTATTTTAACTGTCATTGTTGCTTCTGGCAGCATAATGTAAATGCAGATGTAATCCTATTAAACAAATCTTTGACTTTATGCAAACTCTTTGGCAAGCAATAATGTCGTATTTTCTTTCCATCACGCTAAGATGTAACATAAAGACGTAGTGTCAATGATGTGTTGTCCTAGTGCTCTTGGATTGTTGCATATTATATGTCCCTTCCTATAGCCTACTCTATTTTCCACAGAATTTCGAACATCTTGCACTATATGATGTCGAATGCTTTTTCCAAGTCGGCAAATCGTATGAACCTGTCTTGATTTTCCTTTAGTCTTATTCCCACTATCAACCGCAAATTCAGAACTACCTCTCTGTTGCTGATCACAATCAAACGGAACCTCAATTTTCTATTCCATTCTTCTGCATGTTACTCTTGCCAGCAACTTGAATGCATTTGCTGTTAAGCCGATTGTGTGGCTGTTTTCGACTTGTCAGCCCTTGCAAGCTTCCGAATTGTGTGGATGATATTTTTTCCGAAAGTCAGATGGTATATCGCTATAAATTCTACACAGCAATGTGGATAGTCGTTTTGTTGCCACTTCCACCCCTCCCCCCTCCAATTATTTTAGAAATTCTGATGGAACGTAATCCATTCCTTCTGTGTTTCTTGGTCTTAAGTCTTCCAAAGTTCTTTAAAATTATGATTCTTATACTGGATCCCCTATCTCTTCTACATCGACCCCTGTTTCGTCTTGTACCATATCATCAGCAAGTCTACCCCCTCAAATCCATAGCTGAATGGTCAGCGTGGCATAATTTCATGCCAGGGACCCGGATTCGATTCACGGCCGGGTCGGAGATTTTCTCCGCTCGGGGTCTGGGTGTTGTATTGTCTCATCGACTCTCAAGTCGCCGAAGTGGCGTCAACTAAAAAACCTTGCACCAGACGACCGGTCTACACTGCGGGAGACCCTCGCCATACGACGCCCTTCATAGAGGCCTTCAGTGTACTCTTTCAGCCGGTCCGCTCTCTCCTCTGCATTTAACAGTGACATTCCCATTAATATTATCACCCTCGCTTTTAATTTCACCTAAGGTTGTTTTGACTTTTCTATATGCTGAGACAGTTCTTCCGACAATCAGTTGTTTTTCGATTTCTTCACATTTTTCACGCAGCCATTTTGCTTTAGCTTCCTTGCGCTTCATAATTATACCATTTCTAAGCGACTTGTATTTCTGTATCCCTGAATTTCCCTGAACATTTTGGTACTTACGTCTTTCATCGATCAAATGAAATATTTCTTCTGTCGTCCATGGTTCGGTGTGCTTGACATATCCCTTAGATGGTCTCTACCTTTTATCAAGAAGGTAACTGATCAGGTCGGCAGGATTTTACAGAAACATGCAGCTATGAAAATATGACAAGCACGACGATCTGTACAGGACAAGCGCCCTCCCCTGTCAGCTAGCAGAGAGTATAAAATTCGACAAAAAGATTTCTGTTGTGCCTAAGACTCGGCATATCCGCTATATGGTGAGTAGCAACTTTCCTTCTCATAATATTGTTATATTCCATCCTGGATTTTCCATTGTTTGGTATATAAGATTCCGCATACTTATGGAAATGTCTACATTGGTTCTACAGAGAGAAGCGTGAATGCAAGACTGAAAGGTCATTAGAGTCTTTGCCGACTAGGGGAAACAGAAACATCAGCTGCTACAGAGCATGCTCTTCAGTCAGGAAAACATGGAAACATTTCCAAAACCAAAATTTTATCTACTGTAACAAACTACTGTTCACGACTATACAGAGAAGCCATTGAAGCCGGCCGCTGGTGGCCGAGCGGTTCTGGCGCTACAGTCTGGAACCGCGCGACCGCTACGGTCGCAGGTTCTAATCCTGCCCCGGGCATGGATGTGTGTGTTGTCCCTAGGTTAGTTAGGTTTAAGTAGTTCTAAGTTCTAGGGGACTTATGACCTCAGCAGTTGAGTCCCATAGTGCTCAGAGCCATTTGAACCATTTGAAGCCATTGAAGCATATAAACATGGTGGCAATTTTAGCAGAAAAGAAGAAACAATCAAACTCAATGACATATGGAAAGTGACTCTGCAGAATCGACAGTAAAGTTTTTATCCTTGACAGGCGACAATCTTTAGTTTAGTCTTATCTCTGACAAAGATCATCTCCGATGATCTGGTGTGAACTTGACCGCGCGCACTTTACACAATGTTTATATCGATCTCCGATGTCTGATTCGTCAGTCGGCGAGACTCAGCGTCACCAGGAGCACCTCCGAAGACGTCCAGCGCAGCTCTGGATGAAACGTCAGAAACCGAAAAGTTTCTTCGACCATAGCCATGCAGCCCGCAATACTTGTCAGCAACTAAGATGATAATGCTTAAGAAAAAATTTCGATATGTTCTTCTGTTTCCAAGTTAGTTAGCACTGAAGTTAGCCAATCAGGTCGTCGTGGCGTAAATTCAAGCAGCCTCCTACAGAGAGACACTGTCGCCAAACTTGTTCGTTTTGTTTCTTCGAGCTGAACAAACGTAGCTTTTACTCACCTAACTTAAATTTATCACTTCCGAGAAAGACGTATTTTAACTGGTAACGAGCATTTAAACAAGTGGTAATTCAAGGACCCACAGATGTCTACATCTACATCTACATTTATACTCCGCAAGCCACCCAACGGTGTGCGGCGGAGGGCACTTTACGTGCCACTGTCATTACCTCCCTTTTCTATTCCAGTCGCGTATGGTTCGCGGGAAGAACGACTGTCTGAAAGCCTCCGTGCGCGCTCGAATCTCTCAAATTTTACATTCGTGATCTCCTCGGGAGGTATAAGTAGGGGGAAGCAATATATTCGATACCTCATCCAGAAACGCACCCTCTCGAAACCTGGCGAGCAAGCTACACTGCGATGCAGAGCGCCTCTCTTGCAGAGTCTGCCAGTTGAGTTTGCTAAACATCTCCGTAACGCTATCACGGTTACCAAATAACCCTGTGACGAAACGCGCCGCTCATCTTTGGACCTTCTCTACGTCCTCTGTCAACCCGACCTGGTACGGATCCCACACTGATGAGCAATACTCAAGTATAGGTCGAACGAGTGTTTTGTAAGCCACCTCCTTTGTTGATAGACTACACTTTCTAAGGACTCTCCCAATGAATCTCAACCTGGTACCCGCCTTACCAACAATTAATTTTATATGATCATTCCACTTCAAATCGTTCCGCACGCATACTCCCAGATATTTTACAGAAGTAACTGCTACCAGTGTTTGTTCCGCTATCATATAATCATACAATAAAGGATCCTTCTTTCTATGTATTCGCAATACATTACATTTGTCTATGTTAAGGGTCAGTTGCCACTCCCTGCACCAAGTGCCTATCCGCTGCAGATCATCCTGCATTTCGCTACAATTTTCTAATGCTGCAACTTCTCTGTATACTACAGCATCATCCGCGAAAAGCCGCATGGAACTTCCGGCACTATCTACTAGGTCATTTATATATATTGTAAAAAGCAATGGTCCCATAACACTCCCCTGTGGCACGCCAGAGGTTACTTTAACGTCTGTAGACGTCTCTCCATTGATAACAACATGCTGCGTTCTGTCTGCTAAAAACTCTTCAATCCAGTCACACAGCTGGTCTGATATTCCGTAGGCTCTTACTTTGTTTATCAGGCGACAGTGCGGAACTGTATCGAACGCCTTCCGGAAGTCAAGGAAAATAGCATCTACCTGGGAGCCTTTACCTAATGTTTCCTGGGTCTCATGAACAAATAAAGCTAGTTGGGTCTCACACGATCGCTGTTTCCGGAATCCATGTTGATTCCTACAGAGTAGATTCTGGGTTTCCAAAAACTACATGATACGCGAGCAAAAAACATGTTCTAAAATTCTACAACAGATCGACGTCAGAGATATAGGTCTATAGTTTTGCGCATCTGCTCGACGACCCTTCTTGAAGACTGGGACTATATGTGCTCTTTTACAATCATTTGGAACCTTCCGTTCCTCTAGAGACTTGCGGTAGACGGCTGTTAGAAGGGGGGCAAGTTCTTTCGCGTACTCTGTGTAGAATCGAATTGGTATCCCGTCAGGTCCAGTGGACTTTTCTCTGTTGAGTGATTCCAGTTGCTTTTTTATTCCTTGGACACTTATTTCGATGTCAGCCATTTTTTCGTTTGTGCGAGGATTTAGAGAAGGAACTGCAGTTCGGTCTTCCTCTGTGAAACAGCTTTGGAAAAAGGTGTTTAGTATTTGAGCTTTACGCGTGTCATCCTCTGTTTCAATGCCATCATCATCCCGGAGTGTTTGGATATGCTGTTTGGAGCCACTTACTGATTTAACGTAAGACCAGAACTTCCTAGGATTTTCTGTCAAGTCGGCACATAGAATTTTACTTTCGAATTCACTGAACGCTTCACGCAGAGCCCTCCTTACACCAACTTTGACATCGTTTAGCTTCTGTTTGTCTGAGAGGTTTTGGTTGCGTTTACACTTGGAGTGAAGCTCTCTTTGCTTTCGCTGTAGTTTCCTAACTTTGTTGTTGAACCACGCTGGGTTTTTCCCGTCCCTCACAGTTTTACTCGGCACGTACCTGTCTAAAACGCATTTTACGATTGCCTTGAACTTTTTCCATAAACACTCAACATTGTCAGTGTCGGAACAGAAATTTTCGTTTTGATCTGTTAGGTAGTCTGAAATCTGCCTTCTATTACTCTTGCTAAACAGATAAACCTTCCTCCCTTTTTTTATATTCCTATTAACTTCCATATTCAGGGATGCTGCAACGGCCTTATGATCACTGATTCCCTGTTCTGCACTTACAGAGTCGAAAAGTTCGGGTCTGTTTGTTATCAGTAGGTCCAAGATGTTATCTCCACGTGTCGGTTCTCTGTTTAATTGCTCGAGGTAATTTTCGGATAGTGCACTCAGTATAATGTCACCCGATGCTCTGTCCCTACCACCCGCCCTAAACATCTGAGTGTCCCAGTCTGTATCTGGTAAATTGAAATCTCCACCTAAGACTATAACATGCTGAGAAAATGTATGTGAAATGTATTCCAAATTTTCTCTCAGTTGTTCTGCCACTAATGCTGCTGAGTCGGGAGGTCGGTAAAAGGAGCCAACTACTAACCTAGCTCGGTTGTTTAGTGTAACCTCCACCCATAATAATTCACAGGAACTATCGACTTCTACTTCACTACAGGATAAACTACTACTAACAGCGACAAACACGCCACCACCGGTTACATGCAATCTATCCTTTCTAAACACCGTCTGTGCCTTTGTAAAAATTTCGGCAGAATTTATCTCTGGCTTCAATTAGCTTTCTGTACCTATAACGATTTCAGCTTCGGTGCTTTCTATCAGCGCTTGAAGTTCCGGTACTTTACCAATGCAGCTTCGACAGTTTACAATTACAATACCGATTGCTGCTTGACCCCCGCATGTCCTGACTTTGCCCCGCATCCTTTGAGGCTGTTGCCCTTTCTGTACTTGCCCGAGGCCATCTAACCTAAAAAAAAACCGCCCAGTCCACGCCACACAACCCCTGCTACCCGTGTATCCGCTTGTTGCGTGTAGTGGACTCCTGACGTATCCAGCGGAACCCGAAATCCCACCACCCTATGGCGCAAGTCGAGGAATCTGCAGCCCACACGGTCGCAGAACCGTCTCAGCCTCTGATTCAGACCCTCCACTCGGCTCTGTACCAAAGGTCCGCAGTCAGTCCTGTCGACGATGCTGCAGATGGTGAGCTCTGCTTTCATCCCGCTAGCGAGACTGACAGTCTTCACCAAATCAGATAGCCGCCGGAAGCCAGAGAGGATTTCCTCCGATCAATAGCGACACACATCATTGGTGCCGACATGAGCGACCACCTGCAGATGGGTGCACCCTGTACCCTTCATGGCATCCGGAAGGACCCTTTCCACATCTGGAATTATTCCCCCCGGTATGCACACGGAGTGCACATTGGTTTTCTTCCCCTCTCTTGCTTCCATATCCCTAAGGGGCCCCATTACGCGCCTGACGTTGGAGCTCCCAACTACCAGTAAGCCCACCCTCTGCGACCGCCCGGATCTTGCAGATTGAGGGGCAACCTCTGCAACAGGACAAAAAGCCATGTCCGGCCGAAGATCAGTATGAGCCTGAGACAAAGCCTGAAACCGGTTCGTCAGACAAACTGGAGAGGCTTTCCGTTCAGCCCTCCGGAATGTCTTTCGCCCCCTGCCACACCTCGAGACGACCTCCCACTCTACCACAGGTGAGGGATCAGCCTCAATGTGAGCAGTATCCCGGGCAGCCACAGTCGTAGTCCGATCGGGGGATGTGTGGGACGAGCTAGCCGTCCCCGACAAACCCCCATCTGGACCCCCACAGTGATGCCTATTGGCAACAGCCTCAGGCTGTGTGACCGAAGCCAACACTGTCTGAAGCTGGGAGCGAAGGGATGCCAACTCAGCCTGCATCCGAACACAGCAGTTGCAGTCCCTATCCATGGTAAAAACGGTTGTGCAAAGAACGTCTGAACTAATCTACAGAGAGCACAAACAATTCGACACAAAATTGAAACGGTTATTAAAATACAAGATTGCCTAGTAAATGCAGTAATGCTGCTACTTGCGCACTGCTGACACACTGCTCGGCGGCGGAAGGAGACTACGCGATTTTACACTATTCAGGTACTAAAATGCGATGCTACAACTCTCAAATACTATAATACGCCCGAAATTTATGAATTAAACAATGCAAATACCAAAAACACGCAAAGAAATTAAGAATTAAACTATGTAACAAATAAGTGAGCTAAGAGTATACGACTTACTTCTGTAGCTGCTTATCCAACGGCGGCAGGGAGCACACTGACTGTGACCAAGCGACACTGGCCGTTCAAAACAAAAACAGAAGACAGACGACTATGCGAATTTACACTATTCAGGTACTAAAACGCGATGCTACAACTCTCAAATACTATAATACGCCCGAAATTTATGAATTAAACAATGCAAATACCAAAAACACGCAAAGAAATTAAGAATTAAACTATGTAACAAATAAGTGAGCTAAGAGTATACGACTTGCTGCTGCAGCTGCTTATCCAACGGCGTCAGGGAGCACACTCTGTGCATTACAGAATTTTAGCAAATGGTTCAAATGGCTCTGAGCACTATGGGACTTAACATCTGTGGTCATCAGTCCCCTAGAACTTAGAACTACTTAAACCTAACTAACCTAAGGACATCACACACATCCATGCCCGAGGCAGGATTCGAACCTGCGACCGTAGCAGTCGCGCGGTTCCGGAGTGAGCGCCTAGAACCGCTAGACCAACGCGGCCGGCGAATTTTAACACGTTTAAATGGTTGTATCTGAGCCCCCAACGACCTGACAGGCCACGTTTGATGCTAAATAAGTCTGAAACAGCACAACGTATCATTATTTCACAGCACTATCTCTCGTGCAACATCGTTACTAGTTTTTCCCACTGGCCGGCCGGGGTGGGCGAGCAGTTCTAGTCGCTACAGTCTGGAACCGCGCGACCGGTACGGTCGTAGGTTCGAATCATGCCTCGGGCATGGATGTGTGTGATGTCCTTAGGTTAGTTAGGTTTAAGTAGTTCTAATTTCTAGGGGACTTACGACATCAGAAGTTAAGTCCCATAGTGCTCAGAGATATTTGAACCATTTTTCCCACTGTTTCCGACCACCCTGTATGAATAGAAGTGCGTGTGTCAGTTTGGGGCGGGGGGGGGGGGGGGGGGGGGGGGGGAGAAGACGCAACTGAGCTGTAGGAGGAGACCAAGCCTTGAAGAAGGGATGTCGGTAATAGCTGTTATGCAGAGATGAAGAGGCTCGTACGGACTAGGCTAGTATGAAGATCCGCAACAGACCAGTCTTTTGAGTGAAGGTCGCAAGAACAGCAGCTGCAGAACATGGATGACGTAACTCTTTAATTTACCCTGATCTACTGCATTCGATCCTAACATTAACCAACGCACAAGCAGTCAGATTATAAATTACAGATTTCTCTTGTTTGCGATTTCGGAGGCCGAATTATTCTATTATGTCAGGAATTTATGTACGCACACTAATTTCACTGGCGCAGTAAACGGCTACTTACGACTTCGCACAATTAATAACAAAATTATTGTGATGCATTGGTTGAATGTCTTTCAATAGAGCTATTACGTTCGGTTATGAAGCACCTGCAAACAATACACGAGGCGTTTCCATTGTCCTCCCTGACTTAATATAATTCAAGCGAAGCAAAACATCATTTTAGGCGCTGTAGTCGCATTCGTGCGCGTGCGGACTGCCGTTGGAATATACATTTTTCCATTCAGATTCAGCTTTTCCGCACCTTTCCTTAATCAATAAAGTTCCTTCCTCGTCCTGGTCCAATAAATGCTTGTCCTACGTCTCTAATATTCTCATTGTCGACTGGACGTTAAACCCTATCCTTTCTTCCTTTCTTTAACTGATAAGCTCATACAGGAACTGCGAATTACTCTCTCGAATAAGGAGAAAATATAGATGTTAACGAAAACTTTGAGAACTATTACCCCAGCCGCACGAGGTAATCGTGCGGTCTAAGGCGCCTAGCCACGGTTCGCGCGGCTCCCCCCGTCGAAGGTTCGAGTCCTCCCTCGAACATGCGTGTGTGGGTTGTACTTCTCGTAAGTTAGTTTAAGTTAGATTAAGTAGGGTGTAAGCATAGGGACCGATGACCTCAGCAGTTTGGTTTCATAGGAACTTACTATAAATTTCCAAATAACTACGCCAAGAAAGATGTAAGTGAACTCTATAAGACATATGAGGTACATATCAGAACGTAAGTCATTAGTACTACTGAACTGTATATGGTCTCTGGCTTCGAGAAACCTGTATGGGCTGAACCACACACAAGCTGGTGTTAAGGCACTGAAAGACGTTGCGTGAAATCTAAAAAAGTGTATGGAAATACCCCTGCGAAATTTCTCTCCACGTGATTTATATGCAAGTCCACAAGACATTTGTAATAGTTACTGGAGGAACGTGACTAACGAGTTACTGATCAGATGTAACATGTTCAGCAGGTGACAGGTGAGAATACACATAATGAAAACCGTGTACTCTTTGTTTTTCGACATTCTTTATGTTCCAAGAACCACCTGAGAGCGCACTGTCACAGTATCCCACACAATATTTGAACTTTTAACGTAGTGAGCCGACACTACTAACTTGTATTGAAGTACTGTCACAAGAGCCGTTCTATACGGGCAGTCCGGACGGACGACCAGTCATTCGTTTGCAGTATGCGACTGTAGCGAGACAGTGACGGATCCAAAGTGAAAGAAATTTTGCAGAACGTTACGATATTTGAATTTTTCACTGGTGTGTGAAGTGAACAATAAAACGAGATTGGTGACAGCTACAGACGTTACAGCACTTCTTTTTAGAAAAAAGAATGAAGCTAGTCAACAAATGGAGTCGAATAGGTTACTGATGCACTATGTGATCAAAAGCAACCGGACGTCCCCAAAAACATACGTTTTCCATACTAGGTGCATTGTGCTGCCACCTACTGCCAGGTACTCCATATCAGCGACCTCAGTAGTCATTAGGCATCGTGAGAGAGCAGAATGGGGCGCTCTGTGGAACTCACGGACTTCGAACGAGGTCAGGTGATTGGGTGTCACTTGCGTCATACGTCTATAATCG
The DNA here is from genome assembly GCF_023864345.2 of Schistocerca serialis cubense. Lineage (NCBI taxonomy): Eukaryota > Metazoa > Arthropoda > Insecta > Orthoptera > Acrididae > Schistocerca > Schistocerca serialis. The sequence goes on along the minus strand of NC_064645.1, from coordinate 578,438,422 downwards.
AGATTTCCACACTCCTAAATATCCCTGGGTCCACTGTTTCCGATGTGATAGTGAAGTGGAAACGTGAAGGGACACGTACAGCACAGAAGCATACAGACCAACCTCGTCTGTTGACTGACAGAGACCGCCAACAGTTGAAGAGGGTCGTAATGTGTAATAGGCAGACACCTATCCAGACCATCACACTGGAATTCCAAGCTACATCAGAATCCACTGCAAGTACTATGACAGTTAAGCGGGAGGTGAGAAAACTTGGATTTCATGGTCGAGAGGCTGCTCATAAGCCACAAATCACGCCGGGAAATGACAAACTACGCCTCGCTTGGTGTAAGGAGCGTAAGCGTTGGAAACAGTGGAACAGTGGAAAAACGTTGTGTGGAGTGACTTATCACGGTATACAATGTGGCGATCCGATGGCAGGGTGTGGGTATGGCGAATACCCAGTGAACGTCACCTGCCAGCGTGTGTAGTGCCAACAATAAATTTCGAAGGCGGTGGTGATATGGTGTGGTCGTGTTTTTCATGGAGGGGCTTGCACAGGCCTACATTGATGTTTTAAGCACCTCCTTGCTTCACACTGTTGAAGAGCGATTCGGAGAGGGTATTGTATCTTCCATCATGATCGATCACCTGTTCATAGTGCACGGCCTGTGGCGGAGTGGTTACACGACAGTAACATCCCTAATAGATTTGCCTGCACAGAGTCCTGACCTGAATCATATAGAACGCCGACTTCGTGCCAGGCCTCACCGCTCGACATCGATACCTCTCCTCAGTGCAGCACTCTCTGAAGAATGGGCTGCCATTCCTCAAGAAACTTTCCAGCACCTGATTGAACGTATGCGTGCGAGAGTGGAAGCTATCATCAAGGCAAACACCTTCCTGAGTTCCAACATTGCCGATGGAGGACAGCATGAACTTGTAAGTTATTTTCATCCAGGTGTTCGGATACTATTGATCACATAGTGTATCTACAAGTCACATCAGGGCGTGCAGCGGAGGATACTTTGTGCACCACAGTCATTTCTCTCGTTCGTGTTTCTGTTGCGATTGGTCCGCAAGAAAAGTGATTGTTGGCAAGCTACAGCGTGTGTGGTGAAGTGTTCTTTGTGTACATATACTTAGGAGGAGTAAATATATTGGTTGACACTTCTAGGAACGTATACTCTCGGAAATTTTGGTATGAATCCTAGAGCGACGAACAATATTCAAGCATTAGTCGGACGAGAGATTTGTAAGCTACCTCTTTTTTTATGCACTTCTAGAGGATTCTGCCAATGAATCTGTGTTTCATGCGATTTGTTTTATGTGTTCCTTGCGCTTTTAAATCACTCCATACGAATAATCATAAATATCCAATGCTTCCAGTGTTTCCTCTGAAATCATACAATAACTGGTCTTTCTGGCTATTTACGTGTAATAAGTTACATTTGTTTACGTCGAGAGTCAAAGGCAAACCTCTCCACTAACGTCGATCCTCTGCAGGACTCCCGCATTTCGCTTCAGTTTTCTAGCTTTACTGTTTATCTATACACCGGGTGGTTATAATTAAACTGACGTTGTTCCGAGTGCTCCAAGGTGGGCTGTGTACATCGTAGAACGCCGACCCTTGTAGGTACGTTAATTAATCGGTGCTCTCACGACTTACGCCGAAAAAATAGTAGATCCACTTTCCATCACCAGGTGAAAGTATGGCACTGTAAGCAGTCAGAATGCGAAACGTTTTCTGTTTTGACGTCAATATGCTGCTCGTCGCTTCACGATACGTACTAGTAGTAGTAGTAGTAGTAGCTGTATTCATCCGTAGACCTCTTTTTACAAGGACATAGGACATGTCAAAGTATTTACAAGTTTAGATCAATCTAAAATAAGGTAATTCGTATACATATATATTTACAACTTCTTGTTAGAGAGAATCATTAGATTTATTCCTGGTATACAATACTTTTTTTACAAATAACTTATTAAATAACGTATTTACTGTGAAGTGACTGTTGGTGTAAAGGATTAAGAAGTTCGTAGTTCTCTGTACGAAACGAGAGGCCATTGAGAGAAAAGACCGTGCACTGCTGGTAAAGTTGTTTTATCAGAACGGTAGCAATAGCAATGCTGCACTGCGGGAATACCCCCGAGCGAAACAGCTGCGACCAGGCCCCTTGTTAATGAATGGGCTAAAGAATATGATCAAGAAAGGTGAAGAAACTGGTGAATTTGGTGGTACAGAAGGAAGAGGGAGGCGGCCCATTAATATGAAAGTTGTTGAAAAAGTTGCTGTAGCTGTAGCCGACCGTACAGCACGTGCCTATAATTCTGCAGCCAGTACTGGAGCTCTGTTATGGGAATTGTTTCGCGCTTGGTCAACAGTTAAACGATTTTACAGCGTATTTCACACAAGTATCACTACAAGATCTAGCAAGTGCACCAAATAAAGTCCATCTATTGGGCTCAACGCCATGACTTTGCCCTTCGTTTATTGGAATGCATGGAAATGGATAACATGTGGCCGGAGAATATTCTTTTGACGGACGAGGCATATTTCATTGTGAACGGTGCCGTGAATGCACATCTAGGGTTCTACTCGGCCACATGTTGTGCAGGAACATTCACTGCCCTCAGGTTATGTGACTGTGGTGTGGTTTCACAAGTTCCATCCTCGGTCCGTTTTCTTCGAGGAGATGAGACCTCACCGGCCTATTAGGTGCACAGTGACATCTGCACGTTAGAAAAACCCCTTGTGCATCACATAAGTCCAGCTTTGCAAGAAAGCATATGTGCCCATACCGCTGCTTTCATGCAAGACGGGTCGACACAAGATTCTCTTACCAGGTAAAAGATTTGCTTCGAGAATCCTTCAGTAACGACCACATCATCTCTAGACAATTTTAAGATGTGTGACCTTTCAGATCCCCCGACCTAAATCGATGTGATTTCTGATTGTGGGCATGTATGAAAGAACGTGTCTATCAGGGACATATCCGGGCTCTTCCTTATCTGAAGAATAGCACACGACGACATATCGCTCCAATTACACCGGATATGCTATTGGCTACTGTCGAACGTACCTTGTTGCGGATGCAGCATGTTTCTGAGTCGAGAGACCGCGCAGAACACATGTTTAACTTGTGACATTTCCTATTAAACGTGGCAGAACCACCGTTATCGTGAGTTTGATCGTTCCTCCTCTTTTACTGCACCCGCATCACATTCTGACTGCTTACGGTGCCACATTTCCACCTAGTGGTAGAAAGTGAAATTATTATTTTTTAAGCATACTCCGCGAGCGCACCCATTAATGAACATAGAGTACGGTATTTCAGCATCCTGTGGTGTATACAACCTACACTACAGCACTCAGAATACCATCAGTTTAATTATAATAACCCAGTACAACAGCATCCTTACCTTTCAAATCTGAACAAGACACGCTGAACGACACGTAATGCTTAGATAACAGAGAGTACATCTCAATGGATGGTTAGTAATTTGTCCGAAACTGGGAGCCTGTAAAAACTTAGTACAGTTCAATAGGAAACGTAAATAAAAATTCAGTACAGTTCAATAGGAAACGTAAGTTGTGAGAAAATGCTGTAGTGGGTCAGAAATACTTCTCGATTGCCGTTTCTTCGTCCAGGATTTTCATAAATTCAGTCCGCCTTTACGTTCCCTATTAGAAACCTCCTGCAGTTACCTGCACGGCATGTTTCGCTAGAGTGTGGAGTCTCTAACAACCAGACTTGTCCGAGGCTACTGACATGATATATGGTATGGCCTACAGTACAAAGATGCACTGGAATTAGAGAATGTCGCCATACTCAGTTGCTTAAAGATAGCACGTACAAGATATTGGCTACTAAATCTCGAGATGCAGTTATCTCTGAAGCAAACAAGATGAATATTCTGCTTTAGCTACATACCTTTCACTTAGGATCCTGAGGGCAAGGCTAGGTTAATTACTGCTCGTGAGGAGACGTAAGGTAATAATTCTTAACAAGCAACACGAGTGAAAATAAGGGAGGATGTTATAGCAGTAGTAGTGTACGAAGGCCAGCTGTCACGCAATTTACCGGGGCTTACAGAATGTGCAAGGAAACACAAACGTGAGAGAGATTCCAGTGTCTCCACACACAATCATTATCATCGTTTCAACTGCTTCCTGTAAAAGAATCAGTAGGATATTATATCTTTCAACATTTTTACGATTTAATAAAATGTCGTTCTCATACGCCACTCTCTTTTTTCTTTAACTCGTATCTTCAGATTGCTGTAATGCTGTCTTTCCTTGTTTCGTTCGAATGTTTTCCATCTCTGCGGAACTGCTACACCCAGCATCATCTACAATTAGTTTCAATAATCTATTATTTATTTGTTTTAATAATTTTTCGCCTTTACTGCTTCTTCCAGCTTCCTGGAGACGTAGCAGAGGATACAAGATCCTTTCTTCTAGTAAGGGCCTTCATGTGGTGCACAAAGGTTTCACATACATCACATCTTCTTCAAGTGACTAATATATTTATCATCGGCCGTTTCAATCAGTCTGAAACTATAGACTATATACATTCCACACCTATTCTATTTGCCGGCCGGTGTGGCCGTGCGGTTCTATGCGCTTCAGTCTGGAACCGCGTGACCGCTACGGTCGCAGGTTCGAATCCTGCCTCGGGCATGGATGTGTGTGATGTCCTTAGGTTAGTTAGGTTTAAGTAGTTGTAAGTTTTAGGGGACGGATGACCACAGATGTTAAGTCCCATAGTGCTCAGAGCGATTTTTTTTGAGCCTATTCTATTTAGTAGTTCTTCATTTTGTACATTATCTGACCACTTATTTTTTTAAGATTCTTTGATAACACCACGATCAGATACTTTCAGTTTCTTCTTCTCCAGGTTTCCAACTCATTACGTTTCTCTTTAATATAATGTTGTGCTCTAGGGATACGCTTTCAGGAAATTGTTTCTTATGTCCACGCCAATATCTGATACACTAGTTCTTTTACTGAAGAAAGCTTGTTTCGTCTGTGCCATTCAGCTAATAATGTCTATCTTCGATCGTCCTGACTAATTATTTCCTTCTTCTTCTTCCGCATATCTAATAATTGATGTCTGCAATTTCATTTTCCCATTCTTCTCTATCTTTTCCAGTAGGTATCTAGTCCCCCGCATTACTTATTCCTGTCCACTGACTGAAGTTACGCTGCCACGACATCCTCCTCCTACCAAATCCTCTCTTGCCTTCAGTCTTCTCCTCGATTATCAGTTCAAGAAAGTGATACCTTTCATTTCGTATCAAATGACTTAAGTAAGCTGTTTTCTCACGTTTGATTGTGTTCAGCAGTTCTCGGTCTCTTTTTTACTATTTTCAAAATCTCTTCATTTGTTACCCTTGCTGTCCATGGAATTTTAAGGATTCTTCGATATAACCACATCTCGAATGATTCGAACTTGTTCATAGCGTTTACCTTCAGCGTCCAACTTTCCACGCCATACAAAACTTTTGACCACACTTAGGTCTTTATAAATCTAATTCTGAGATTATGGTCGAAGTCAGTCCTTGTAAACACTTTGTTAAATTTCATGAATGCACTGCTTGCCTTCTCTACGCTACATCTCATTTCCATGTCGGACGATCTATCATCGCATAACAACGTCCCTAAGTTGTTCACTCTATTCTCCATTTCTATAGTTTCATTGTTATGTATCAACTTTTTGATGTTCGTTTGAATTGCGAGTAACTATCATAAATTTTGTCTTTTTGGCGTTGATTCTGAAGCCCATATTCCTAATGCGTTCTCCCACTGCAGTAAGAAGATCTTGTAGGTCGTTCATGTTATCAGCTAATAAGACTGCATCATCCGCACATGTTACATTGTTAATCCAGACCCCTTTCACTTTGATACCTATCTCACGGTTCTGTTTGATTCCAATAAATATTTTCTATGCAACGAATATTTCTTCCGTCTGTGTCAAGTCTTCTCAAAATTTGTAAAAGTTTTTGGTGTTGAACTCTATCAAACGCTTTTTCTTAGTCTATGAAGCAAAGCATTACATCCTTCCTCTGATCGTATGATTTCTGAACCAATACTTGAATTATGACCAATGCTTTCCTCGTACCTAGACCCCGCCTGTATCCAAACTGTAAACATAACATATCTCTTTCACACTTCACAGTGATTCTATACAGAATCATCTTGAGAAACCAAACTGTAAAGATCTCCTGTCTCTTTCACGTTTCACAGTGATTATATATTGAATCATCTCGAGAAGCATCTTTAGGGTATGACTCATTAGGGTAATTTCTCTTTAATTTCGCTACTTTGTTGCATTGTTCTTTTTGGCCGGAGGAATGAAGTATGATATCAGCCACTTGTTAGGACATTTGCCCGTATTATAAACTTGATTAAATAATTCTACGAGTATTTCTTCGAATCTTCCTTCTACATTTTTAGAATTAAAATCACCCATTTTGACGTTTACCTCATGTTCGTTTACCAATCTAAACAGTTGTTGCAGTTCGTCTTAGAATACCTCAATCTCATCTTCAGATGAATCTTATGTGAGTACATGTACTTGGATGTAGTTGACATGAATTGAAATAGCTTTAAGTTTAAGTAGAGCCACTCAATCTGAATGTGGGAAGAAATTTATTAAAAATTTGGATGATTTTTCCAAGACGATTATTCCTGTGTCTTTTGCGTGTTTCTTATCTTGATTCCCTGAATAATACATTGTTCCTCCCTGAACCTCACACATTCCAGCATCTGGTCACCATATCTCTATCCGCTGCTCTTGGTCTAGTGGCAAGCGTTGCTGCCTCTATGGGGTCCCGGCTTCGATTCCCGGCCGGGTTGTGAATTTCCTCTGCCTGGGGAATGGGTGTGTGTGTTGTCATCATTTCATCATCATTTGTGACAATGGCTATATTAGACTGTGTAAAACTTGGACTGTGCAAAAAATTTGGACTTCATACGGGCTCTGATGACGGCGCAGTTAAGGGCCCCACATACCAAACATGATCAACATAATCACCATGTCTCTGCTACTCCTAGACTGTCTACCTACAGTCTTACCATTTCCTGTGTTAGGTTAGCTAATTTCCCAGCCTCATACAAACTCTGTACGTTCCAGGTACAGATCCGTACTTTGTTCCTTCTCTTAGCATCATAAAATTTTAAGTTAAATGTGTTTATCGTATTGGCATGCGTGAGTCTTTTGGGAATCATTGCCTTCCTCCCGGTGTGGTAAACAGCCGCTCTTAACATAGAGAACAATCGCTACCGGGAAGGCGTTTCTCTGGAGTCAGGCGCTTCTCTCTGTGCTAGTTTTGGCCTGCCTCCGGCATTTCATTTCCCCGATACCACCCATACCTGGGAGGTATTCCCCGATGGAGGTCTAGAAAACCTCACACTTGTTTACTTCCTAGTTAGAAAAATTTTCCTGTCACTTCTTCCACTACCGTGTCGTACCAAATTTTGATATTAAGCTACCATTGCTTTTCTTTCTACAAATCTTCATCGCCTTCATCTTTGCTACGTCTGTACTCGAACCATATTTTGTGCTAAGAAAGTTGTACATGCCTCTCAACAGATCTATAAGCCTGTTCACGACCTCCTGACCAAATATTCAAAGGGTCGTGGAGAGCGGAAGAAGCAAGCTCTGTTACACCTGGTGTGGTGCAACACAGAAAACACAGATACACTGTTATTATCACTTGGTAGTTCGCAAATCCAATCCACGCCAGCTCATCGCAGTTGTAGAATCTACTAACAATACAAATCGTTCAGTGTCAAGCTAGTCCGTCAATAATCAGTAGCGTAGCAAACCAAAACATAGTCCAGTTGAAATCCAGTAAACAGCCAGGGCGTGACAAGCAAAGTAAGCGAGGTAGAGAGTTAGAACAACAGGATTCGAAGTGTCATACACCTCCCCCTTAGCCTATGGCTTGACATCAGTGACCACGTCCACATGAGGGCCTGCTGGCGTTTGCAACCGGCCACGACATCACTTCGTAATGGCTAAAATATAAACAGGTAGTGTTCTGTTACGTCGCCACTGTCAGCGGTGGTTGGACGTAGAACACTCGTGGCCTGTAGTCGACCGACTCCTGCCGGTTTCAGCCAATTTGAAACTAGGAAGCTCTCGTTCAAGACATTTTGTACAGACTATAAGCCTTCCATTCATCATCAGCGAACTTTGGCATTGCTAACTGCTCCCCTCGCACTTCGGTTAGCAGCAATATAGTCTGAGGAGAGGAAGCGACTAATCCCAGTACACATGTTATTGACAATACAACCACAAAAAAATAATTTGCAACAAGTAATACAGTTCGCTATAAAAAGAACAATAAAAGAGATTATCAAGTAACACACAAAATAGCAATTTCAAGTCAGATATTCATGAACCCGTGGTCTAAGGGTCTGGGGATAGCGTCTTCGATTTGTAATCAAAACGTCCTCAGCCTCGCGGTCTAACCCTACCTCTGCTTAAATTTTGAATAAAAATCATCAGCAATAGCGGCAGAAGACTTCCGGCATAAAAGATCATCTTCATGTAGCCAACTGCTTTGTCAAAGAGGGCGGAGGAGCGGATAAAGGTTCAGGGCACTCTCTTGCCTTAGGGTGGGAAACTTCACCTAAACGCGGAAGAATTAGGAATCATCAACGGCGTGAAGATACACAAGACAATGGAAACCACTACATTAATGACACATAACGTGTATCCACAGGATATGCGGCCTATGACTAAAAGTGTCATACTGATCTCTAAATTAGCAAAAGATTTTGGAATAGTTCCCCATTCGGATCTCCAGGAGGGGACTGCCAAGGAGGAGGTGATAATGAGAAAAAGATTCAATAACCAACGAAAGGATAACCGACTCGTGGAGATAACATCTTGGACCTACTGATAACAAACAGACCCGAACTTTTCGACTCTGTATGTACAGAACAGGGAATCAGTGATCATAAGGCCGTTGCAGCATCCCTGAATATGGAAGTTAATAGGAATATAAAAAAAGGGAGGAAGGTTTATCTGTTTAGCAAGAGTAATAGAAGGCAGATTTCAGACTACCTAACAGATCAAAACGAAAATTTCTGTTCCGACACTGACAATGTTGAGTGTTTGTGGAGAAGGTTCAAGGCAATCGTAAAATGCGTTTTAGACAGGTACGTGCCGAGTAAAACTGTGAGGGACGGGAAAAACCCACCGTGGTACAACAACAAAGTTAGGAAACTACTGCGAAAGCAAAGAGAGCTCCACTCCAAGTTTAAACGCAGCCAAAACCTCTCAGACAAACAGAAGCTAAACGATGTCAAAGTTAGCGTAAGGAGGGCTATGCGTGAAGCGTTCATTGAATTCGAAAGTAAAATTCTATGTACCGACTTGACAGAAAATCCTAGGAAGTTCTGGTCTTACGTTAAATCAGTAAGTGGCTCGAAACAGCATATCCAGACACTACGGGATGATGATGGCATTGAAACAGAGGATGACACGCGTAAAGCTGAAATACTAAACACCTTTTTCCAAAGCTGTTTCACAGAGGAAGACCGCACTGCAGTTCCTTCTCTAAATCCTCGCACAAACGAAAAAATGGCTGACATCGAAATAAGTGTCCAAGGAATAGAAAAGCAACTGGAATCACTCAATAGAGGAAAGTCCACTGGACCTGACGGGATACCAATTCGATTCTACACAGAGTACGCGAAAGAACTTGCCCCCCTTCTAACAGCCGTGTACCGCAAGTCTCTAGAGGAACGGAGGGTTCCAAATGATTGGAAAAGAGCACAGATAGTCCCAGTCTTCAAGAAGGGTCGTCGAGCAGATGCGCAAAACTATAGACCTATATCTCTTACGTCGATCTCTTGTAGAATTTTGGAACATGTTTTTTGCTCGCGTATCATGTCATTTCTGGAAACCCAGAATCTACTATGTAGGAATCAACATGGATTCCGGAAACAGCGATCGTGTGAGACCCAACTCGCCTTATTTGTTCATGACACCCAGAAAATATTAGATACAGGCTCCCAGGTAGATGCTATTTTTCTTGACTTCCGGAAGGCGTTCGATACAGTTCCGCACTGTCGCCTGATAAGCAAAGTAAGAGCCTACGGAATATCAGACCAGCTGTGTGGCTGGATTGAGGAGTTTTTGGCAAACAGAACACAGCATGTTGTTATCAATGGAGAGACGTCTACAGACGTTAAAGTAACCTCTGGCGTGCCACAGGGGAGTGTTATGGGACCATTGCTTTTCACAATATATATAAATGACTTAGTAGATAGTGTCGGAAGTTCCATGCGGCTTTTCGCGGATGATGCTGTAGTATACAGAGAAGTTGCTGCATTAGAAAATTGTAGCGAAATACAGGAAGATCTGCAGCGGATAGGCACTTGGTGCAGGGAGTGGCAACTGACCCTTAACATAGACAAATGTAATGTATTGCGAATACATAGAAAGAAGGATCCTTTATTGTATGATTATATGATAGCGGAACAAACACTGGTAGCAGTTACTTCTGTAAAATATCTGGGAGTATGCGTACGGAACGATTTGAAGTGGAATGATCATATAAAACTAATTGTTGGTAAGGCGGGTACCAGGTTGAGATTCATTGGGAGAGTGCTTAGAAAATGTAGTCCATCAACAAAGGAGGTGGCTTACAAAACACTCGTTCGACCTATACTTGAGTATTGCTCATCAGTGTGGGATCCGTACCAGGTCGGGTTGACGGAGGAGATAGAGAAGATCCAAAGAAGAGCGGCGCGTTTCGTCACAGGGTTATTTGGTAACCGTGATAGCGTTACGGAGATGTTTAATAAACTCAAGTGGCAGACTCTGCAAGAGAGGCGCTCTGCATCGCGGTGTAGCTTGCTCGCCAGGTTTCGAGAGGATGCGTTTCTGGATGAGGTATCGAATATATTGCTTCCCCCTACTTATACTTCCCGAGGAGATCGCGAATGTAAAATTAGAGAGATTAGAGCGCGCACGGAGGCTTTCAGACAGTCGTTCTTCCCGCGAACCATACGCGACTGGAACAGGAAAGGGAGGTAATGACAGTGGCACGTAAGGTGCCCTCCGCCACACACCGTTGGGTGGCTTGCGGAGTATCAATGTAGATGTAGATGTAGATGTAGATAACGTTCTACGAGTCGGGGCGCGGAATGTCAGAAATTTTAACGCGGTAGGGAAGCTATAAAATACGAAAAGAAAAATGCTAAGGCTCAATCTAGATGTAGTAGTGGTCAGTGATGTGAAATGGAATGGAAAGAAGACAAGGATTTCTGGGCAGATGAGTACAGGATAATATCAACACCAGCAGAAAATAGTATAACTGGATAGGATTCGTTATGGATAGAAAGGCAAACAAAAGAGTGTGTTGTAGTGAACAGTTCAGTGATAGGGTTGTTCTCATCAGAATCGACAGCAAACCAACACCGAAAACGATAGTTCAGGTATACAAAGCGACGTCGCAAGCCGACAATAAAGAGACAGAGAAACTATACGAGTATATTGAACGATTAGTTCAATACGTAAAGGGAGATGAAAATCTAATAGTCATGGGCGACTGGACTGCAGTTGTAGGAGGAGTACGAGAAAGGGTCACTAGAACATATAGGATTGGTATTAGAAATGAAAGAGTAGAAAGACTAATTGAAGTTTGTAATATATTTCAGCTAGTAGTTAGAAAATCATAAGTGGAGGAGCTGTACTTGGATAAGGCTGGGTGATAACAGAAACATTTCAGTTGATTTACAGCATGGTCAGGCAGAGATTCCTAAATCAAATACTGTAATGTAAGGCGCACCTAGGAGCAGGAATAGACTCAGATCACAATTTAGTAGCGATGATGAGGAGGCTGAAGTTTAAAACACTAGTCATGAAGAATGAATGTGCAAATAATTGGGATACGAAAGTGCTAAAGAATGAAGAGATACACTTGAAGTTCTCTAAGACTACAGACACTGTAATAAGGAATAACTCAGTGGACATTTCAGTTGAAAAGGAGAGTTAAGTTGAAGAGGGAGGAACGTACGTACAAAGGACAATCGCAGTAGTTGGACACAAAAAAAATTAGTACAAAGAAGATAACTGCGAAGAAACTATGGATAACAGAATAAATACTTCATCTGATCGATGCAAGAAGTAAGAAAAAAATGTTCAGAGAAATTCAGGAATACGTAAATACAAGGCACTTAGGAACGAAATGAATAGGAAGGGCAGAGAAGCTAAGGCGAAATGGCTGCACGAAAATTGTGAATAAATCGCAAAAGGAATGATTATCGAAGGACGGTTTCAGCTTACAGGAAAGTCAAAACAATATTCGGTGAAATTAAATGCAAGGGAGGTAACACTGGGAGTACAATGGGAATTCCACCATTAAATACAGAGAAATCTTCTCCCTCTACGAGGGGGAAGACTTATATGATGACGTGATAAAAGAAGAAACGGAAGTCGATATAGAAGAGATAAGGGATCCAGTATTAGAATCAGAATTTAAAAGAGCTTTGCAAGACTTGGGATCAAATAAGACCGATAACATTCCATCAGAATTTCTAAAATCATTGGTGGAAGTGGCAAAAAATGACTATTCTCGCTGGTGTGCAGAAAGTATGAGATTGGCGATATACTATCTGACTTTCGGATAAATATCATCCACATATTTCCGAAGATAAGAAGAGTCAATAGCTGTGAGAATTATCGCACAATATCTTAACAGCTTATGCATCCAAGTTGCTGACAAGTACAATATACAGAGGAATGAAAAAGAAAATTGAGGATATGTTAGAGGACTATCAATTTGGCTTTGGGAAAGGCAAAGGCATCAGAAAGGCAGTTCCAACGTCGCGGTTGACAATGGAAGCAAGACAGAAGCAAAATAAAGACAATTTTCATGGGATTTGTTGACTTGGAAAAGCGCTCGATAACGTAAAATGATGCAAGATGTTTGAAATTCTTAGGAAAATAGGAGTAGGCTATAGGGCAAGACGGATAATGTACAATAAGTATCCGAGACAAGAGGGAACAATAAGATTGGAGGAGCAAGAACGAAGTGAGGGCAATAAAAGAAAGGTTCAAGAACGAGATTAAAATTATGAGTGGAAGAATATCAATGATAAGATTCGGTGATGGCATTGTTACCCTCAGTGAAAGTGAAGAAGGATTGCAGAATGTGTTGAATGAAATTAACAATCTATTGAGTACAGGATATGGATTGAGAGTAAATCGAAGAAATACGAAATTAATGAGAAGTATCGTAAACTAGAATAGACGAAAACTTAGCATGACAAATGAGGATAACGAAGTAGAAGAAGTAAAGGAATTCTGCAACCTAGGCAGCAAAATAACCTACGACTGTCGTAGCAAGGAGGTCATTAAAAGCTGACTAGCATTGGCGTAAAAGGTATTCCCGGCCATGAAAAGTCTGCTAGTGTCAAGCATAAGTCTTAACTTGACGAAGAAATTTGTGAAAATGTACGTTTGGAGCACAGCATTGTATGGTAGTGAGACATGGACGGTGGGGAAACCAGAACAGAAGAGAATCGAAACGTTGGAGATGTGGTGCTACAGAAAAATGTTGAAAATTAAGTCGAGTGATAAGGTAAGAAATGAGGAGGTTCTCCGCAGAATTGGTGAGGAAAGAAACATAAGGAAAGCACTTACAAGAAGAAGGGACAAAAACATAGGACATCTGTTAAGGCATCAGTGGATAATTTCCATGGTACTAGAGGGAGCTGTAGAGGATAAAAAGTATACAGGAAGACAGAAATTGGAATACATGCAGCAAATAATTGACTGAGGACGTATGGTATAATCGCTACTCTGTGATGAAAAGGTTGGCGCAGGAGAGGAATTCGTGTCAGGCCGCATCAAATCACTCAGGAGACTGATGACTCAAAAAAAGAAATTCAGGAACTACACTAAAGGTTAACGTTGTGGTCAATTATGGGTAGATTTTCGAGCAGTTTCAGAGGCAGGATTGTTACCTATAACCCATCCAAATTCCAGTTGTGTCTGATTATTAATTGCAGAGAAATTTTCGGCTTAGGTAACATAAAAATTGTGGGTAAAGCCCGACAATGCGAGTCTTTGGTCGATTTTTTATAAAGATATACAAAAATGGTTGACTGTATAATAAAAACTCAAGCAACAGCCCTTTCTAACATTGTTGTATTGTACCCACCTACCGAACACAATACTGATTTGAGATTTCTCGTAACTTTTAACGTCATGCTTAAATATACTTGTTCAAAAATAATACTGTCTTCTCCACGAAAAGATTAGTACAATAATCCGAAAGCGTTCAGTTACTGAGGCTAAGCTAACTAGGTATTTAGTAAATAGTGTACTTTGTTAGGTCCTTCCTCTGATTTTCCATGAAGTCTTAGGTTATTGTTGTTATTCTTCTTCTTCGGATGCTTCAACGTCAAATGGTAAGTCGATATCTACATCTGGGGTATTGTCATCTGTGAGAAGTCTGGATCTGTCTCTGTTTGATTCGATTTTTTCCTTTTTTGGCACTCATGTGATGAAATTGTCTTACATCATTTCTTTCTAAAGTACGGTTTTTTATTTCTTCTGACATGTGTTTCCATCTCAGCAACAAGCTTTTCTTCTCCCATTCGCTATTTATTGGGTGTCGAAGATAGAAGCTAATATTTCAATGCTTTGCCATTTCTGCTAAATATTTATTTTCGACAGCTGAATTATATCTTCAGGTGACATAACTCATGCAGTGTGTGTTTGTCATCTTTAGCAGAATTATCATTGAAGAATAGTCACATATTTGCAGCTGCGAGGATTTACCCCAAAACAACTGCTGGGATTTGCCCCATTTCGCCATGTTCTGACAAATGCGTCATGGCTGATTTTTGGGGACAAACTGGAATAATTATTTCCACACAAAAGAGAAGCTGCATAAATCCACGAGGGTCGATGAGTAATTCATTGTACCTTCTTTTAAAACACTGCGTTGTACAGTGTTTAAGTAAAACATAAAGAAAGTTACATGTAAGTAGTAAAACAAAAGCAGACTTACCTCATTTCCGCGCCTCTAGAACGACCTGCTGGGAGGAACTTTCGTGGAACAATAAGTTACAAGAACAGAGACACGGAATGTGATGGGCAGTTTGTGAATCGACGGCAGTCAGTTCAAAATCTCGGTGAGAGTTTTTACCCCATGTGTGGCTTTATCTAGCCTAACGCATAAAACCAGAGACCAATCCTTTATTACTTAAAACCTAAAATGAAAGAACATGATAGAGAGAATAGAGCGACAATACCAACAATATTATAACGAAATTTCAGTGCTCATAGTACTTGAATAGCGAACTTAATTCCACTAGAACCTAGCAGTCAAATGCTCAAAATATTTTGTCACACTCACAAGCCCCACTAATTGACATAGTGAAATGAGCATCAGAATGAACAACATAACCGTCAGTACTAATTTATGCAGAAGCTAATTTTGTGTTTCAGGTAAGAATGTATCATAAAATCACATACACAATATTTGATTCACGATACATATGGTAGGACCACACGTAATACTGTTACCCATGACATTCAGAACCAGGCGTAACCAATCACACACAAAATCAGGTAAAGGCAAGTTCAGAAATACCCGGTGCCGGTATATGCTACGTAGTACTAGTGCCTGTAGTATTTCCGGTGAGGCAAGATCGGCCTTATGGCGGGCATAATTAACCCCTTAATGAGCCAAATAGCATAACTGTTATGTACTTCATGCATGATTATTTTTATTTCAGTGAGAATGATAAATCTGTGTATTAGCTTTGAAGGATACTAGAAAATACTGACAAGCCATTACGAAAAAAAGATTTACATCTCAAAATATAAGAAAAAAATTTTTTTTGCACATTTCTGTCAACCATTGATGTTGGTGCAATATCTACCAGGTCAGTGATTTTAGCTATTACTTTACGACGTGACGTGACTGCTACCTCACTCATGCTGTCCAGTGGCACACGATCTACATCAACACAGATTGACTCATACGTTATGGAACATTTTGAAACAATTTCTCTCCTTATTCCCAAACAAATGAACTTCACACGTCACAATACTGTACAAAGGAATTATCCATCCTTTAGTTGTGAAAATTCGCATTGCTGTTGACCTCCCCATACAGGCAGGTGTCCAACACTGGTCATTTGTGTGCCTAAGGACAGAATGCCGGAAGTCTTCTGCCGCTATTACTGATGATTTTTATTCAAAATTTAGGCAGAGGTAGGGTTAGAACGCGAGACTGAGGGCGTTTTGATTACAAATCGAAGAACGCTATCCCCAGACCCTTAGACCACGGGTTCATGAATATCTGACTTGAAATTGCTATTTTGTGTGTTACTTGTTAATCTCTTTTATACTACATGACTTAAGCATTATTGACGTATATCACATGCCACTTGACTGGATGAGTAGTGTATTAGTTATTTCATGTAATACAGTACTCGTAAAAAACAATGAACTCCTAGATATTGCAGGTTACATGTATGGTGTGCCAGAAATGTGCCAAATCATTTTACTTATAATTTGGAAAATAATGAACTCCTAGATATTGCACGTTACATGTATGGTGTACCAGAAATGTGCCAAACCATTTTTCTTATAATTTGGAAAATAAAACTTTTTTTTTCGAAATTGCTTGTCAGTATAGTCTATTACCCTCAAAAGGCAATACATATATTTTTTCGCTAAAAGCAAAAATTCATGCACAAAGGGTTAGAAACAACTTTCACTGCCCCTTGTTAGTACTGTACGTAAGACACACACACACACACACACACACACACACACACACACACACATACACATACACATACACACACACACACACACACACACACACACACACACACACACACACACAGTCACATACGCACTTGCGCGCTCGCAGACAAAGGCGCCTGGACACCAGAACGACACTTGACGTCCCGTGCTCCTAGCCCCCGGCGCTTTTTTCCAAGTCCATGCTGTTCTGTTGTTCCACGACACACAGCTCTAGTCACCAAAGGCGTCAGTGGCCACTCCACATTCCATACCCATATGGCCAGTATTACAGTTTGCCAGCAGCCAACCACCACTCATATCCCCTGGCACCTCAGACTCCATGGCATCGGTTCTGTCCGACTAGATGCCGGATCGTTGGACAACACCGGGCGGCCCATGATCTTTGAACACGGGGCCGCTTCCTTGTGTTGTCAACTAGCTGACAACGACTCATCTCGTCAGACGTATGTTCCAAGACCAGGTGATACTGCTACTCGCCGACCAGCCCAGGAACCAGCCACCCTGGGAAGAAGCCGTGCGTCCGACGTTGCTCCCAAAGTGCTGTCTGACTGCTGCCGTCCACTGCCGCGGCCCTGCCTTCAGCTTGTGGCTGCTCTGCTGCCACACACCAGATATTTCGTGCTGTCGCTCTGTCGCACTCGTCGACTAGCGGCGGCGCAGTTGTAGGCTGATTTTCTGCATTTCTGACATGGCAGGAACAGGTCACTAGGCCTGGCGCTATTGATAGAAACAACCGAATGAAAACAGCCGATTCCGACGGTTGTTGGAAAGCAGTCAACTCATTCGGTTGTGGTTTTACATATTTACTGAATTATTCATTAATTATTTGGAGTGAAACCTGTCTGTGTGAACAACCAAATGTTGATGATGATGATAATGTTTGGTTTGTGGGGCGCCCTAACTGCGCTGTTGTCAGCGCCCGTACAGTGTCCCAATTTTTACACAGTCTAATTTTTACAAAGTCCAATCGAGCCACTGTCATGAATGATGATGGCGGTGAAGAAATGATGGTGACAATACAAACACCCAGTCCCCAGACAAGAGAAAATCTCCAACCTGACCGGGAATCGAACCCAGGCCAAAGCAGTCGACACAGACCGCTGTAGCTTCCCACTTTTCCAGTAAAACCACTCTGTAGTTTTTTTGTGGTTGAACCATGTAACTATAATTTCATCTGAAACGACTCTTTAGAGTTTCAGTTAATGAGCTTTCCATTCATTCTTCTATGTTGTTGTTGTTGTGGTCTTCAGTCCCGAGACTGGTTTGATGCAGCTCTCCATGCTACTCTATCCTGTGCAAGCTTTTTCATCTCCCAGTACCTACTGCAACCTACATCCTTCTGAATCTGCTTAGTGTATTCATCTCTTGGTCTCCCTCTACGATTTTTACCCTCCACGCTGCCCTCCAATACTAAATTGGTGATCCCTTGATGCCTCAGAACATGTCCTACCAACCGATCCCTTCTTTTGGTCAAGTTGTGCCACAAACTTCTCTTCTCCCCAATCCTACTCAATACTTCCTCATTAGTTATGTGATCTACCCATCTAATCTTCAGCATTCTTCTGTAGCACCACATTTCGAAAGCTTCTATTCTCTTCTTGTCCAAACTATTTATCGTCCATGTTTCACTTCCATACATGGCTACACTCCATACAAATACTTTCAGAAATGAGTTCCTGACACTTAAATCAATACTGGATGTTAACAAATTTCTCTTCTTCAGAAACGCTTTCCTTGCCATTGCCAGCCAACATTTTATATCCTCTCTACTTCGACCATCATCAGTTATTTTGCTCCCCAAATAGCAAAACTCCTTTACTACTTTAAGTGCCTCATTTCCTAATCTAATTCCCTCAGCATCACCCGACTTAATTAGACTACATTCCATTATCCTTGTTTTGCTTTTGTTGATGTTCATCTTATATCCTCCTTTCAAGACACTGTCCATTCCATTCAACTGCTCTTCCAAGTCCTTTGCTGTCTCTGACAGAATTACAATGTCATCGGCGAACCTCAAAGTTTTTATTTCTTCTCCATGAATTTTAATACCTACTCCGAATTTTTCTTTTGTTTCCTTTACTGCTTGCTCAATATACACATTGAACAACATCGGGGAGAGGCTACAACCCTGTCTTACTCCCTTCCCAACCACTGCTTCCCTTTCATGTCCCTCGACTCTTATAACTGCCATCTGGTTTCTGTACAAATTGTAAATAGCCTTTCGCTCCCTGTATTTTACCCCTGCCACCTTTAGAATTTGAAAGAGAGTATTCCAGTCAACATTGTCAAAAGCTTTCTCTAAGTCCACAAATGCTAGAAACGTAGGTTTGCCTTTCCTTAATCTTTCTTCTAAGATAAGTCGTAAGGTCAGTATTGCCTCTCGTGTTCCAGTGTTTCTACGGAATCCAAACTGATCTTCCCCGAGGTTGGCTTCTACTAGTTTTTCCATTCGTCTGTAAAGAATTCGTGTTAGTATTTTGCAGCTGTGACTTATTAAGCTGATAGTTCGGTAATTTTCACATCTGTCAACACCTGCTTTCTTTGGGATTGGAATTATTATAATCTTTTTGAAGTCTGAGGGTATTTCGCCTGTCTCATACATCTTGCTCACCAGATGGTAGAGTTTTGTCAGGACTGGCTCTCCCACGGCCGTCAGTAGTTCCAATGGAATATTGTCTACTCCGGGGGCCTTGTTTCGACTCAGGTCTTTCAGTGCTCTGTCAAACTCTTCACGCAGTATCATATCTCCCATTTCATCTTCATCTACATCCTCTTCCATTTCCATAATATTGTCCTCAAGTACATCGCCCTTGTATAGACCCTCTATATACTCCTTCCAGCTTTCTGCTTTCCCTTCTTTGCTTAGAACTGGGTTTCCATCTGAGCTCTTGATATTCATACAAGTCGTTCTCTTATCTCCAAAGGTCTCTTTAATTTTCCTGTAGGCGGTATCTATCTTACCCCTAGTGAGATAGGCCTCTACATCCTTACATTTGTCCTCTAGCCATCCCTGCTTAGCCATTTTGCACTTCCTGTCGATCTCATTTTTGAGACGTTTGTATTCCTTTTTGCCTGTTTCACTTACTGCATTTTTATATTTTCTCCTTTCATCAATTAAATTCAATATTTCTTCTGTTACCCAAGGATTTCTACTAGCCCTCGTCTTTTTACCTACTTGATCCTCTGCTGCCTTCACTACTTCATCCCTCAAAGCTACCCATTCTTCTTCTACTGTATTTATTTCCCCCATTCCTGTCAATTGCTCCCTTATGCTCTCCCTGAATCTCTGTACAATCTCTGGTTCTTTCAGTTTATCCAGGTCCCATCTCCTTAAATTCCCACCTTTTTGCAGTTTCTTCAGTTTTAATCTACAGGTCATAACCAATAGATTGTGGTCAGAGTCCACATCTGCCCCTGGAAATGTCTTACAATTTAAAACCTGGTTCCTAAATCTCTGTCTTACCATTATATAATCTATCTGATACCTTTTAGTATCTCCAGGGTTCTTCCATGTATACAACCTTCTTTCATGATTCTTAAACCAAGTGTTAGTTATGATTATGTTGTGCTCTGCGCAAAATTCTACCAGGCGGCTTCCTCTTTCATTTCTGTCCCCCAATCCATATTCACCTACTATGTTTCCTTCTCTCCCTTTTCCTACACTCGAATTCCAGTCACCCATGTCTATTAAATTTTCGTCTCCCTTCACAATCTGAATAATTTCTTTTATTTCATCGTACATTTCTTCAATTTCTTCGTCATCTGCAGAGCTAGTTGGCATATAAACTTGTACTACTGTAGTAGGTGTGGGCTTCGTATCTATCTTGGCCACAATAATGCGTTCACTATGCTGTTTGTAGTAGCTTACCCGCATTCCTATTTTCCTATTCATTATTAAACCTACTCCTGCATTACCCCTATTTGATTTTGTGTTTATAACCCTGTAGTCACCTGACCAGAAGTCTTGTTCCTCCTGCCACCGAACTTCACTAATTCCCACTATATCTAAGTTCAACCTATCCATTTCCCTTTTTAAATTTTCTAACCTACCTGCCCGATTAAGGGATCTGACATTCCACGCTCCGATCCGTAGGACGCCAGTTTTCTTTCTCCTGATAACGACATCCTCTTGAGTAGTCCCCGCCCGGAGATTCGAATGGGGGACTATTTTACCTCCGGAATATTTTACCCAAGAGGACGCCATTATCATGTAATCATACAGTAAAGCTGCATGCCCTCGGGAAAAATTACGGCTGTAGTTTCCCCTTGCTTTCAGCCGTTCGCAGTACCAGCACAGCAAGGCCGTTTTGGTTATTGTTACAAGGCCAGATCAGTCAATCATCCAGACTGTTGCCCTTGCAGCTACTGAAAAGGCTGCTGCCCCTCTTCAGGAACCACATGTTTGTCTGGCCTCTCAACAGATACCCCTCCGTTGTGGTTGCACCTACGGTACGGCTATCTGTATCGCTGAGGCACGCAAGCCTTCCCACCAACGGCAAGGTCCATGGTTCATGGTTCTTCTAAGTGAAATTAATCTGTAGTGCTTCCATTAATTGAACATCGAAAAACGAAAAAACAATTTCATAGCCATATTTAAAAATTAATTTGCGATTTGTATGTAAAAATGACTCATTCCACATCATTACGATTTCATGCGGAAATGATTCAACAAGACCTTAAGCGACTGCTAACATTTGAAAGGAAAGTCCTCAGGAAAATATTTGGACCAGTCAGAGATCAGACTACTGGAGAATGGAGAAGACGCCGTAACACTGAATTAGAAGAGCTGTACAAGGAGCCTAACATCTTGGGAGTGATGAGAAGCAAAAGACTGCAATGGGCTGGACATGTTGTTAGAATGGAGACAACAAGATGGCCCAAAATCACAATGGACTGGATCCCGTCAGGCAGCAGACCAGTGGGAAGACCTAGAAAGAGGTGGATCGATGGAGTGAGAGAAGACCTGTTGCAGCTGGGAGTAACGGAAAACTGGAGACAGGTAGCAGAAGACAGAGACGGATGGAGAGCTCTAACTGTGGTGGCGCGCGGTCCTCTGGGCCTGATCGCGTGAAGAAGAATGATTCACGGAACATGAAACTAACTATCACGCCTTTTGACATTGATACAGAGAATTGTTTCTTTTGTTGTTTGAACAAGAAACTGTTTCGGTTGTTCACAGTTTTCTTACTTTTGGTTTCCAGTTTATCGGTAAGGTTTGGGTTTTTCCATGTCATATTTCAGATATCACAGATAGTTCACTACTTCGTTTTTTTCTGCAGCATCACAGTTAATCTTACCTTATGACCACGTTTTTTAATTGTTTTCCCAGTATACTGAGTAATTAGAAATCACGATTCGAAGGTGAACATGGAGAGCTTTGTAATCCAGTTTTAATATGTTAACCCTGTGGTGCCTTCAGCATCCACAATAATTTTACAGTTGTTTCCACAGTTATAGAGCTTTTAATTAATTCATTTTATTAAGTTCCAGAATTTGCAAAAAATTTATTGGTCGCATGGGCTTCTCCCAACGTGCAACCTTCAGGCATGTAGTAGTAACCTCAAACTATGAGTGTGAAATTGGTCGATTTGGTTTATTCTTTCTCTGTTGGTCTTTGTCTCCACGCTGCCACATGTGCAGTACTGTTCGGAGAAACGGCCACCAGCATCCTAAATTAAATTCAGTTAAGTTTTGAGTGTGAAATTATAATATAAAAATCCAAGAACGGTCACAGATAGTGAGTAACTGGAGCCATTGGTTTCCAAGATCCCACGTGGATTTGGCTGGACAATCGATGAGCTAACGATCGTTCTTGTGCAAATACACACTAGGGATTGCGTATGTTTCGTGTGAATATTTGATGATATCCAAGAACGATCCAAGACGGTGAGTAAATTTATTTGCAATGACAAAATGTTTGTGAAATATGGTGACTGAATCATCACTGCATACGATCGTTTTTGTAGTAATTAATTGTAGGTTTTGGAGTGTTCGTGTGGCGGATTTAATAGGAGGTATTCCATTTTATGTATTAACTTTACATATTTGTGTGTGCTTGCGTACCATCCGACCCCCCACTATAACATCAAATCCTAATCTTCTGTATTGTTCCTGCCAAAATCAGAGCGGTACTCCGAAATTTGTTTCGGATAGATTATGTTAAAATAGTAGCTGTTGCTCAGTCCATGTGTGGCATGAGTATGAGGGTGTCGTATAAGAACTGTAGTCCCAAGAGCAACGAACCATTTCCTCCCCATCCCGTGCGCATCATTGAATTAAGAGACCATTTAGGTTAGAGGGAGTGCGCATCATGTGCTTGTAACTTAATGAACGTTAATTTGTGCAGAACTGAGTAGAGGCTTGTGGTACAGTAAAAGGGATATTTAAACGACAATCTTACGTGTATAGAAGTATAGAACAGTAATTCCATCCTCTGTCCCGTACAAAGTAAATGAAATCCTGGAGGAAATCCTTAAGCAAAGTAAAGATCCCATGTGGGAGTATATCATGTCTGATAGTGGTGCAGATGCTTTCGGTTACCTGGGTTCTTTGATTGCTTGTGTCCTTCCCACACCCCCAATCTTTGCGTTATCCGTTGCGAAATAGATTCATTGACCAACAAAATAATCCGGGCTATCCCTTTAATGATTATTTGCCATGCATTGAATCAAGGAACGCAACAAGAGTGTCAGTATTAATGCAAGCTTAAATCGCCAGATTTAGACAGCGACTCCTTGACGCATTCGAATTTTCCACAAGTAAGGAAGACACGTAGGAACAACGGTAATCTTGCAGTGACTATACCACAGTTCGAAGACTTTACAATATGCTGTCAACGACAGACAGCAGCAAGATGCCACATTTGCCAATCCATTCCTTTTCTCACCGACGAGCTCCTCGCGAGACTGTGAAAGCCCAAGAGATGTCTACCGCCGCCGTCTCATCTTCTGCCTTGCAGTGTCATGCGGATGAGGTTTGGAGGGGCAAGTAGTCAGCACATCGCTCTCCCAGCAGACTTTCCAGACAGTGGAGTCGCTACAGGGAACTCCTCAGTTGACATCACGAGGCTGAATGCACCCCGTACCAGTAGTCAGACGAAGGAAAAACCCTTGGCAGTATCGGGAATCGAACCCAACTCCTCCATAAGGCAGCCATCTACTCTAACCCCTCAGCTACGGAGTCGGACACCAACACTATCTATGACGTACGTGAGAAACGTAATGTTTTCAATTTTGGGAACAGAAAGTCACTAGGACTCAGATGAGGTGAACAGGGGGCTGTGGAGCAACATCAGTGTCTTTTGACATCAAAAATTCAATGATGGAATTGCCCGTGACGTGGAGCTTTGTCATGATGCATCAACATCCACGTGTCTGCAATGTCCACTCTCACTCGATTCACCCTTTCCCTGAGCCTTTCAAAGACGTATTTCTAAAACGCTTGGTTGGTTCTGTGTTATACGTCGGTTTGATCTCACTGTAGAATGCACACGTTCGACGTTTTTGTCGGTTTTTGAAGCTGAAGGTCTCCCGGAACGAGGTTCATCTTCAACGTGTTCTCGTTCTTACAAAAATGGTTCGCGCAGGCGAAAAACTTGTAGTCTTGATAAGAAATTTTCCCCATTGGCCTGTTTCTACAATTCAAAGGTGACATTCGTGAATTCCCATGTTTAATATAAAACGTGATGACATAACGATGCTCTAATTCCTCTTTTTCTTTTTCGTAACAAACAATAAAAACGCTACTTCACGGAAGGCGCTCTAAAAATCAAGTGACGACTGTTTGGAACTGAAATTCGGACTGAGCATCTGGAGTGGATGAAAACATAGGTCTACACAAGCAGAAAAACACAGCGTTGCCAGATCGCTTGCAGTGTTGGCAGACTCATCACTTTTCCCCTCACCTCGTACGTCCCACTCATAATTTAAGCACTCCTTACTCATTGTTTATAGCAACGTTCTGTACATAAAATTTCACTTAACAAATGCGAATAATAAGTATTCATTTAATAAAATAAGAGCAACTTCTCTATGTTAACATGCGACCAGTCAAGTTATTTTATCCACTCACTTAAGAGAACTGGACAGTAAATGCTGGGGAGGTATAGCCTGTCTTCAAACTGAAAATCAAGCAGTGGGGAAGTCTCCTTCCACAGAAGAGCGCTACAGCTTCCACACAGGGTGACTAAGAATCACTTACACGTCTAGCAGTGTAGAACTATGCAAAGAGCTTTCCATAGATGTTGTCCATGTATGTTTCTTTTATTAGTATTATCACTAACTCACATGTATGTTTCACGTGGTGTTAAGACACTTTCTGGAAAATAAACTCTTCCCTACGAATGTCGGGGCACTGCATAGCCAATGATTCACAACGCAAGCTGCGGAGGGACGGTGTAACGTCGTGGAACATCTTGTAGTGGCTTCTTCTTACTTAGTGGGGTAGATTGAGAGGGAGAATCACCTGCTCACTCTTCAGCTTGCAGACCTATGAAAGAGGGAAATGCCTGACCACAAACTGAGGACCTACTGTCCATTACACTTCTACCCTCCATTTCCTCTCTGCCACCATATTACACCCCCAGAACACAATTTATCCCTTAAACCGCAGTATCAAAGGGGAGGGTGCTTTATGCCCATCTTTTGAAAATATTGAGAACTGGTCAATTACTTCATAGCACAAAATTCTGGAAAAAATATTTATTGTTTTTATTGAATTCTTTTACATCATTCCATAAATATTTTAAATCTTTCAGTTAGACGTAATCCTAAACTTTAAGTGTTAGTAGTAGATGTCACTTCCTCATGAATGTCACATTCAGTATTTTCAGGATTAGGACGTTACTTCGACGTCAGTTTCTTTTTAAAAAGTATGTTGTGTGTAAAACTCAACAAAACTGACGAAATTTACATTTTTAAAATTTTTAGGGTGGGTACTTTATGCCCTCGGAAGTACGCATTTTTGAAAGTGTGTTGGTGTTGGTAAGGGTGTTCTGAAAGATATTTTCAAGTTCAGGACTCTCCTAACACATCATTACCTCTTTAAAAACTATGTTGTTAATGTAAGTCAACAACAATTACTAAATTTTTATTTTTATTTTTTTTAGACTGGGCATAGTACAACCGTCCCCCCACCCCCTCACCCCCTTCCACGGTAATGTGCGCTACGGAAAATACCTTGGTATTGCTAAGTTAATGCGGCTCTGCTCCACTTAGACATGGTACACACCATTTAATATGTGCTCTTAACCCACTTCATTTAACAAAAAACATTAATTTTATAACATTAAACATATTTTTAATAAACTGTAATTTTTCTGTGTCCTGTAATGCGGGAGCTATTGTTCCTGGCAAAAAAAATATAGGAATTATCGTATGACGTCGCTGTTTTCGAGTTCTTCAAGAAAAATATAAGAAAGTGGCCTATGAATCTCCCCTCCCAACCCCATGCTCACACCACACCGGTGGGGATTTTCAGGATGTTGTTGGGGCACTCCTCCCCACCATCGTACAAAATTTTGCGACAAAGCGAATTTTTTCAACTAATTTTCCTTCGTTGACTGCCGAATCGAGATCTATAGTAGAAGAAAAGGTGTGTGGGGTGCTGGAAAGGAGAAGTTTTTGGTATGAGAAAAATATGCTTGTGATTATTACACAGAAAGTCACAAGCATGCGGTTAAAACGTTAGCTCAACAAGAGTGAAATCCTGAAATTAGGAGAAGCAAACATCCGGTGTGCAGGTATCTTGGGGTGTACTGAAGACGTAGTAGGTATCGCCACTGGAAAAGGAACAGAATATCACTGCCAAGAAATAGAAAAAAATGCATAAATTGCCACACAAACTTGGGCAAAACATTATAGGACATCTCTGTCCGTAGTGTTGCTATGCTGTCCTCTTGTAAACTAAAGAGTGAGAAACGCTCGTGATAGAGTGAAGACACTACAGGCACCCTGTTTGTTTCCCATTTACAAGTATAGTACAGTGTACAGTGACACTGGGGTTTTTCCTGTAAGTTAATTTTGTTAAACTAGGTACAGACTTAAGTTTATTTATATTGAAATACTTAGTGAGCTTTGTGGTTGACGAATTTGTGGTTAGGCGA
Source organism: Schistocerca serialis cubense (assembly GCF_023864345.2). NCBI lineage: Eukaryota > Metazoa > Arthropoda > Insecta > Orthoptera > Acrididae > Schistocerca > Schistocerca serialis. The sequence continues at coordinate 578,411,524 of NC_064645.1, read as the reverse complement.
GACGTAAGTGCGTTGTTTAATTATAAGACCTGACGGATAAGCCATCGATACCGCAAGAAAATGTGTAGTAACCGAAGATAAGATACTTGTGCATTTACGAATGTTCACAAATTTACTAAATTATTGTGTTAAGAAGGTGGCACAAAAGAACTATTACGTAATAATGTTAAGTCTTAATCAAAGGGCTTCAATCTGCATGGTAGCCAACACTACAACAAAAGGTCGCAACAAAAAGGACGCCAGAAACAGCCTCCTGATTTGCTGGGACTATCGAATAGGAACATACAGAATTTTGTTTAGAAAAACCGTAGTTATAGAAAGTTTCGGCAAATCTGTCATCCGAATAGTGATGGACTTATGTATCAGCAAAACAGTACCCAACAATATGTAAAGTACTTTTTCCTGTGAAAGAGAAGCTTTATTTTGAACGGCGGGCAGATATTTCGCACGAGGCATTGCACGAAAATACGTTCACTGTTTACGTAAATAAATTTTTTGGTAGAGAAGACAGATGCAATGGGCTGGAGGTACAAATACTTCACAAAAGTTATAAATTTAAGTGAGAAGGCAGAATGTTATTTCATGACAAAGAAACTTAGTGGATGGCGGCATTCTTTTCCTTCATGCCTTTGGCATTAATCCTGTCTTTTGTATGTGCTCCACTGTACTCAATATTAGGTAAATTTATTTCTATTGAACTTTTGTGCCGGAAGCACGTACTGTCGCCGCAGCCGTCCGTTACCTAAAGAGAGAGAAATCGCGTCGCCTCCTGCCTGTGAATTGCGTAATTCTAGGCTGAATCGTGTTTTAACTGGCAAACCGAACTTGAATAAAACCGCAAACAGCTGTTAATTGAAGATTTATTCACAACCGATTTGGTTGCGTTAAAGCAGCATATTCAGGTGGTTGGTAGTGTCACAAAGTTTAACACATGGAGACGCCCCCAACGTTCGTAGTCACAGAATCCAAACCCCATGAAGATGGGACGTAGTCAACAAATGATAACCGGCAGTGCACTGGGGCGAACGGTGCAGGGGATGAGGCACAATAACAAACTGACGTTTTAATTTCACAGTATGGGCATATGATTAGTGAAACTGAACAGTTCAAATTTCTAGGGTGTTTTGACATTGGCCTGTCAGTATATATGTTCCTTACTGTCATTCCTTGTCAACAATATTAGCTTATTCCCAAGAATAAGCAGCTTTCACTCAGTTAATACTCGGCAGAAAACAAACCTGCATTTGAATCGGACTTCCTTAACTCTTGTGCAGAAAGGTGTGCAGTATACTGCTGTATCCACTTTCCATAAGCTACGACTCGAATTCTAACATTTTAGCAGTAATCCACGCGGTTTCAAATCGAAACTGAAGAGTTTCCTCATGGCTCACTCCTTCTGTTCTGTCGAGGTGTTCCTTGAAAAATTGAGCTGATTCTTGTTGTATTGTTGATTGGATTTACTTAAACTTACGGACTGACTTTTTACAGCTATAAACATTTTATTTTTATCTGTTATTACTTTAATGTTGTAATTTCGTGTACTGACACGTTCCATGACATTGGAGATTTACTCCTCAATTTGGTCTTATGGAACTTGACGTGTAAATAAAAATAAAAACCGAGGATGAACATCAGATAACTTGGGTAAACCATTTAAAAAGACGAACCCTGTAGTTGGTTGTCGCGATGGAAAGCACTGGAGGCGATCAGCTGTCAACAAGGTGACTCTTATTAACGTTTAAAAACCCCAGAAGACGACGCTGAGACAACTAATTTAATATAAGGCACACGGGCTCGCAAATGTCCGGAAATGCCCCAAAATGGATGAGAAATGTTGAACGTGTGACATCAAAAGATGACGTACCTCGCTGCAAGTGCAGTGGTTGGACTTTGGCGTGAAGAATGACTAACCGATGCAGTATTTGCAGTCGATCAAACGGTGCAAATTTCTAACACGTTCTGTAAATGTGATCTCTTGTAAAAGTTACAAAATTATTGTCCTGCTGTAAATATGTAAAAGGTGCTCTTATATTCTGTTTGTTTCCTTATGTCCCTTTTATTTAGTAAAGGAAACGTAGGCCACTTACTGGTAATAATGCAGTTCGAAAGCTTATACCCAATTACTTGTGACTTAATACGGAAGGTGTTTGTTGTGCCCTACTTTCCAAAAATCAGCGGAGACTGCATGACTGGTTACAAAAATATTAAATCTTACCTCAGTGTAAACACATAACTGGTTTGCGCAATGAAAAATGTACTGCCTGCTAGATGCAATACTCGAATTCGGAACTCCACGCGCTGAACTTGCGCATGTGGGCCCAGAGCCACACCCATGGGAATATTCGTCTTGGGTTGGGATGGTCAGTTGCGGCAGACCGACAGGATCAACCGCTGAAAATACGGCCAGGTACGTTATGTTGTGACGTCTCGTGTTCAACATTTTTCATTCACTTTTAGGGCATTTCCTACATTTACGATCCCATGTGCCTTATATTAAATAACTGTCTCAGCATCATCTTCGTCACATCGTGTCTTTTTAAACGTTAATAAGAATCACTCGGTTTACAGCTGACGGCCTCCAGTGCTTTACCCTCGCGACAGACAACTTCAGGGTCTGCCAGTGCAAATAGCGTCTGTAATTGTGCTTCATTCCCCTCACTATTCGCGCCAATGCTCTGCCGGTTATTATTTCTTGACTACTTTCCATCTTCATGGGATCGGATTCTGTGACTGTGAACGTTTGCGCGTATGTGTGTTGATCCATGTGACACAGGTAACCAATTGAGGGCGCTGCTTTAATGCTGCGAAACCGGTCGTGAATAAATGATCAACTAACAGCTGTTCGCGGTTTTACTCAGGTTCAATTTGCCACGAATTTCAACGGCTGTGGGTGCCCATACTATAAAATTGTATGTGGCGTATTTTAACTGTGCATCGTATTTCCGGAAGCGGAAATCCGAGAACAGCGCAAAATATCCCTAAATGAGCGTAGAAAACCACCTAAAAACCGTGCTTGGTACAGTCAGTGCAGCAGCCAAGGTCGTTAATCCCCATTCGCTCTGGCTTTTGTGACCCTCCTGTTTCGCAAGCTAGCACACGTGCGTTACTCTATGCGAGAGAGAAATAGAAATCTGCCGGCCGGTGTGGCCGTGCGGTTAAAGGCGCTTCAGTCTGAAACCGCGTGACCGCTACGGTCGCAGGTTCGAATCCTGCCTCGGGCATGGATGTGTGTGATTTCTTTAGGTTAGTTAGGTTTAATTAGTTCTAGGTTCTAGGCGACTGATGACCTCAGAAGTTAAGTCGCATAGTGCTCAGAGCCATTTGAACCATTTTAGAAATAGAAATCGACATTACTTTCAGAAAATATTGGCTACTCGCAAGTGTGGGAAACATTTTTAATAGAAACACCATATGAAACTTCCTGGCAGATTAAAACTGTGTGCCCGACCGAGACTCGAACTCGGGACCTTTGCCTTTCGCGGGCAAGTGCTCTACCATCTGAGCTACTGAAACACGACTCACATCCGATACTCACAGCTTTACTTCTGGCAGTATCTCGTCTCCCACCTTCTAAACTTTACAGAAGGTCTCCTGCGGACCTTGCAGAACTAGCACTCCTGAAAGAAAGGATACTGCGGAGTCCGCAAGGTCCGCAGGAGAGCTTGTGTAAAGTTTGGAAGGTAGGAGACGAGATACTGGCAGAAGTAAAGCTGTGAGTACCGGGCCTGAGTCGTGCTTCGGTAGCTCAGATGGTAGAGCACTTGCCCGCGAAAGGCAACGCTCCCGAGTTCGAGTCTCGGTCGGGCACACAGTTTTAATCTGGCCAGGAAGTTTCATATCAGCGCACACTCCGCTGCAGAGTGAAAATCTCATTCTAGAAACACCATAATTAGTTTGGTGATTATTACCTCTAGCTACCCAGGTATCAGAATTCCGTAACTTCATCTACTTCGTTACCATAAATCATGATGTTAGGTTTCTCGCTGTTCTCATTTCTGTTACATGTCATTACTTTCGCCTTTCTTCGATTTACTCTCAGTCCATAGTCATTAGACTGTTCATTCCGTTCAGCACATCATGTAATTCTTCTTCACTTTCACTCAGGATAGCAATGTCATCAGCGAACCATAGGAGTGATATCCTTTCACCTCCAATTTTAGTCCCACTTCTGAACCTTTCTTTTATTTCCATCATTGCTTCCTCGATGCACAGACTGAACGGTAGGTGTGAAAGACTACATCCCTGTCTTACACCCTTTTTAATCTGAGCACTCCTTTCTTGGCCATCCACTCTTATTATTCCCTCTTATTACTCCACCTTGCCAGAATGTGATGACACCTACACTTAATTTCATCTTTCATAGAAACGGGGTAGCAGATGTCTTGGTGTTCCGTTTCGATTGATTCCTTATATTGCAGCCATGTATGCGATCACTGTTTCAGTGCTGACCATTCCCGAAAGTGTTGCTGCCACCAACACTCTGTCCATCACAATTAAGTGGTGGAAGTCAGTCGTTATGTGGTAATCAACACCGTACCAGTGGAAGAACGGCATGGAAGAGACATCGTCTATGTACTATAATAAGCAAAACAATTGAGAGTACGATCAATTTTAGCAATTTTACTAGTTTTTCCGTAATTTCAATGCTGACCAGCGACATGGCAGCACGCTTTCCAGTTTCTCTATCATCGCTAAACCAACCCTCCACTACTCTGCATATACCATACACTAGATTCTGAATGTAGATACATGACTATGCAGTACAGCCATTCGTAGTTAATTCTCCAACACCTACACCAAAATTTAGCAACAGCGTCCGATACCGATATAGTTAGGTCATCTATATATTTCTAGCACTTTGATCATCATAATTTATGATTACGTTTGCCCATCTTTCCCTATGTGGATTTGAGTCACACAGTATTCTTGATTTCTTATGATAAAGCTGGAGACTGAAAGATCTCCCATTGTCTTTGACCAACCCTCCCAACAGCACTCTCACCGATTTAATTTGCAGCTGACCAGAAGTAGGAGGGTACATTCCAGATCCCGTGAAGGAACAGAGCGAGCTGAGTCCATAACTGTTGGTCAGCGAAGACTGTTCTGCACAAATCTCACTCACAGCACCCATCCAAGCGCACAAGATCTCTCCAGATGAGCACTTATTGAGGAGGTTAACACTCCTTATCGGTTAAAGTAGAGAGTGTCGTGATGATATAACAGACGGTTAAGGAGAACGGTGTGGTTTACTTATGATGGAGCTCCAAATGGATAGAGTTTGAAACATTTCACGCAAGTCAGCTGTGATACCAATTCTGAAGTAATGTTCCGGTGTTTGGTGACCATGCAAGAAGATATCGGAAAGGGAAAAATGATCGTGAAACATAAACACATGCTCTCCTAAAGGTACATGTTTCTGCACTTAAACGCGTTGTAATGCTAGAGCTCTGCGGTTTCCAACCTACTAGTCACGTGGAATGCAACGCTGTTAGTATTCCAGTGTAAGGGATATACACTCCTGGAAATTGAAATAAGAACACCGTGAATTCATTGTCCCAGGAAGGGGATACTTTATTGACACATTCCTGGGGTCAGATACATCACATGGTCACACTGACAGAACCACAGGCACATAGACACAGGCAACAGAGCATGCACAATGTCGGCACTAGTACAGTGTATATCCACCTTTCGCAGCAATGCAGGCTGCTATTCTCCCATGGAGACGATCGTAGAGATGCTGGATGTAGTCCTGTGGAACGGCTTGCCATGCCATTTCCACCTGGCACCTCAGTTGGACCAGCGTTCGTGCTGGACGTGCAGACCGCGTGAGACGACGCTTCATCCAGTCCCAAACATGCTCAATGGGGTACAGATCCGGAGATCTTGCTGGCCAGGGTAGTTGACTTACACCTTCTAGAGCACGTTGGGTGGCACGGGATACATGCGGACGTGCGTTGTCCTGTTGGAACAGCAAGTTCCATTGCCGGTCTAGGAATGGTAGAACGATGGGTTCGATGACGGTTTGGATGTACCGTGCACTATTCAGTGTCCCCTCGACGATCACCAGTGGTGTACGGCCAGTGTAGGAGATCGCTCCCCACACCATGATGCCGGGTGTTGGCCCTGTGTGCCTCGGTCGTATGCAGTCCTGATTGTGGCGCTCACCTGCACGGCGCCAAACACGCATACGACCATCATTGGCACCAAGGCAGAAGCGACTCTCATCGCTGAAGACGACACGTCTCCATTCGTCCCTCCATTCACGCCTGTCGCGACACCACTGGAGGCGGGCTGCACGATGTTGGGGCGTGAGCGGAAGAAGGCCTAACGGTGTGCGGGACCGTAGCCCAGCTTCATGGAGACGGTTGCGAATGGTCCTCGCCGATACCCCAGGAGCAACAGTGTCCCTAATTTGCTGGGAAGTGGCGGTGCGGTCCCCTACGGCACTGCGTAGGATCCTACAGTCTTGGCGTGCATCCGTGCGTCGCTGCGGTCCGGTCCCAGGTCGACGGGCACGTGCACCTTCCGCCGACCACTGGCGACAACATCGATGTACTGTGGAGACCTCACGCCCCACGTGTCGAGCAATTCGGCGGTACGTCCACCCGGCCTCCCGCATGCCCACTATACGCCCTCGCTCAAAGTCCGTCAACTGCACATACGGTTCACGTCCACGCTGCCGCGGCATGCTACCAGTGTTAAAGACTGCGATGGAGCTCCGTATGCCACGGCAAACTGGCTAACACTGACGGCGGCGGTGCACAAATGCTGCGAAGCTAGCGCCATTCGACGACCAACACCGCGGTTCCTGGTGTGTCCGCTGTGCCGTGCGTGTGATCATTGCTTGTACAGCCCTCTCGCAGTGTCCGGAGCAAGTATGGTGGGTCTGACACACCGGTGTCAATGTGTTCTTTTTTCCATTTCCAGGAGTGTATTTCCAGTGCATGACATACGTTCTTGCTACAAGTTTCTCTGAGGCAATCTATGGAGAGAAACTGTAAGGTGATAAACAACTACATTGGTCACCAAAGAAAACATCGATTCTTTGTAACACAACCACTGCATAGGTATCCAGAGGTGTATGATGCCTGCTGTTTACGAGCCTCAACCACGATTACGATTATGAAATTATAATACGGTAACTCTTTCATAGAGTCGAACTGGTCACTCATTTCAATAAAAAATTGAGATCAAGACTGTTTTATATTTTAATTTTCACCAATTTTAAGATCGCTGACTATGTTTTCAAAAATTTCAAAAACAAATTACAGCTTTCGAGTATTTATTTTTATTACCCCTATAATAAGTTATTCATTAGCTGACAGTGTGTCTACTGCAGGTAACATCTCGACCCGTAAGTGTTTCCCTTCTCTACCTACAGAGTGGGTCTTCCTGGCAGCGTCATTTATAGACAACCATCCGCCGCTGACGGCTCTACACACATTCATATCGAGAATGTGCATGTATTTGACCATTTGCGAAGTCTCGATTTCAACCATTGTACGTTATTTTCGACAGTGCTACAGCTATACAAATAGCGAAATACTCTTCGCTAAATGGAGCTGTAGCAGGTGTAAGCACCTTTAAATTGATCCTGCTAAAGGGCATAACATCTTCGATATAATTTACATCACCAATATTTGTAACAGGATTGTCGCGATTCTCCTATTAACAACCATCCAAGGCGTCCCGTTGCGCCAATCACGTCTCCTTTTATACTCTTGAAGATCGTGTCTTGTACCGGCACCTTCGTAAAAATGAGGTACTATCGAAGTGCAGAGAGATGGAAAGCTACTGTTTGTCACTGTCAATACAAGAAAGTGTTACTGAACACGTTAATATACAAAGGAAAGATTATTTCTGACGACGACCACGCAAGTCTGAACTTCTGCGCTTGAGAGGTGTGTTTAGAGAGAACAGATACAGAAATGAAGATGTTGCAAACGCTTACAGATGGCATCGACGAAGGACGTCTCGTGAAACAGAGGAAGAGGTCCACTCGGCTGCATTCCTGCTATACTGTTAGGTAACGATTAGCAAGGTAGGACGTGGGCTGCACAGATACGGAATGAGACCAGTGTTTCGCCCTGTTGAAGACGCAATAGCTCTTGGACAGCCCGATGTGTATGGTTTCCCCGGTGAATGTGGCAATGTTTACATACACTGTTTGCAAAAAAGTTAATACACCTGGAAAGACGACGTCGATTTTGGTCCGATGATACAGTACGCAGCCTGGGGGATAGCAGGTGTACTGACACTGGTTTCAACTTCGTCCGCCAGCAGATATCGCAGTGGCATAGCTACCAGACCACCATCTGCGTCTACCCTTTAATACGGTATGCTCGCAGTGGTACAAGCGTGTGAAGCAAGGATAGAATCACGCCATGGAGACGCACTTTTGCTTCCTACAACCGAATGAGCGAGTTTGAGTGGGGTCAAATTGCGGCCTTACGAGTGGCAGGCTGGTTCTTTCGGAGAACTGCCACACAAGTTGGACGTACTGCAGCAGTTGTGCAACGATGTTGATATATAGAATGAAGGCTTTCACTGCAGATGTTGTCATCACTTAACACTTCCGGGCTGAGATGCCGTGGTCCATACATAAAACTCTCCCCTGACGTGCGCTATGCCCTAGACTGACAACCAGGACGGACAAGAATCGACACCAACCCAAGGGGAAAGTGTTTTTACCATTTATCAGTAAGTTCACTGATCACATTGGAAAAATTTTAAGCAAGTACGATGTGGAAACTGTTTTCAGACCCACCACGAAAATAAAAGAATGTTTAAGATCCGTAAAAGATAAATGACATCCTCTAGCTACACCAGGTGTCTATAAAATTCCGTGCAGTTGTGGAAAGGTCTATGTAGACACAACAAAAAGAAGCGTCAACACCCATCTGGGTGAACATAAAAGGAACTGCCGCCTCGGACGTATTGATAAATCGGCTGTAGCGTATCATGTTTTTCAGGAAGGTGATCATGAAATAAAGTTTAGTGAGACGACCGCCATAGTAAAGACGTCGCATTATTATGCGCGAATATACAGAGAGGCCATTGAGACTGCCAAACATTGCAATAATTTTCCTAGAAAAGATGAAGGCATTAAGCTGGATAAGATATGGACGTCAACATTGCAGCAACAGCGTGACAATCGATTAATTTCAATTGAGATAGTTGGCAATATCAGAGATATAGCACAGCCGACGTCACGTGACTGACGGCGGCGCCCTCTGGTTGGCTTATATATGCGGTGCTCACTCGCGCTCTTGTTGCAGTTCGCCTCTTGTCCTCGGAGGATGCCTTTCTCAGTCGAAAGCGAAGCGTCAGGGAAGAGTTTTATGTATGGACCACGGCATCTCAGCACGGAAGTGTTAAGTGATGATGCTGGTATCAGTTATCAAGTGAACATTCTTACACCTGCAGATGAAGCTCTGGACGTCCATGCAGCACTGATACCCTCCAGGATCATCGTACTATAGGATAGCAGTGGAATATAGTGCAGTTACTACAGCGCTGATAAGAGGCCTTGCGAGTCCAGACGTATGAACACAAACTGTTGCGAACCTGTTATTAGCAATTGGACTACAGGCACGCGTACCTCTAGCCCATCTTCCAATCACTCTACGACACGGACGTTCAGGGCTCGACTGGTACGATCCTCTAACGGCACCAGTGGAGCCCTGACCGTCCGTGTCATGGAGTGATTGGAAGACAGAATAATGCGCCTTGGTCTTTAGCAATGAAAGCAGATTCTGCCTGCACACAAGTGATGGTCACTTGCGTGTACGACGTAGAATTAGTGAGCGTTGTCTCCTAGAGTGCATTCGTCCAAGACACACTGGTTCCCCCCCCAGGTCTTATGGTCAGGGTGCGATACGCCACAACTCCCGTTCACCTTTGGTATTTCTGGGGGGAGGGGAGGACACGTTAACCAGCACTCTGTGGATACATAATGTTGTTAGACCTGTTCTTTTGCCACTCTATCAAGATGAAGGCGATGTGTTGTTCAAACAGGACAATGCTCGCCCACACTCAATGAACTCTGCAAGACGTGCAGAAGCTTCGCTGGCCAGCACAATGCCCGGACTTGTCGCCAGAGGGTTATGACAGGACGAGACAAGAATCGTGCTACTCGTCAACCAACGACTCTTACAGAACTATGGAAACAAGTCGAGCACGATTGGCATAACGTATCCCAAGACAGTATTCGCCATCTGTACGATCGAGCGGATGCCAGAGACAGTGTCTATACTGCCGCCCTTATAAGCTGCAACGCGTACTAATATGGATGTCTCAGCATGGATCGATACCTGATACCTCAGACGTAACGTGGCGTAACTAAATGGCTCTGAGCACTATGGGACTTAACTGCTGTGGTCATCAGTCCCCTAGAACTTAGAACTACTTAAACCTAACTAGCCTAAGGACATCACACACATTCATGCCCGAGGCAGGATTCGAACCTGCGACCGAAGCGGTCACGCGGTTCCAGACTGAAGCGCCTTTAACCGCACGGCCACTCCGGCCGGCATACCTCAGAAACTCTTGTGCTGTCGGTCTGTAAATGTAAACACTTCATGTTCTCCATATGCACTGTTGTAACAATAAATCTTCAGTGAATTAGAAACCTCTGAAAGGGCGTCCTAAATTTTTTCCCGGTAGTGTATTCAGGTCAGACTACTCGCATTGTGCCGGCCGCTGTGACTGGGCGGTTCTGGGCGCATCAGTCCGGAACCGCGCGGCTGCTACGGTCGCAGGTTCGAATCCTGCCTCGGGCATGGATGTGTGTGGTGTCCTTAGGTTATTTAGGTTTAAGTAGTTCTGAGTCTAGGGGACTGATGACCTCAGATGGCAAATGCCGGGATGGTTCCTCTGAAAGGGCACGGCCGACTTCCTTCCCCATCCTTCCCTATTCCGATGAGACCGATGACCACGCTGTCTGGTCTCCTTCCCCAAGCCAACCAACCAACCAACCTCAGATGTTAAGTCCCATAGTGCTCACAGCCATTTGAACCATTTGAACTCGCATTGTTCCTGAGCGTTGTGCATAGCACTAGCGACATATTAAATAAAGGGAGTTTAATAAGTCTGCCTTAGTTCAACATTGTCTGGGAAACGGGCATAAAGTATCATTTAAAAAGACTAGACTCACGGTTCAGATGGCATCGTATTGAAATTCCACTATGAACAAGGTGGCAGAGATCAGAATAAAAATAAATCGTAACAATTTTAACAGAGACCAGGTATACATAGTCGTAGGACGTGGGTATAGGCTTTGGCTATGGAGAGAAAGCAAAGGCGGATGTTTGGTGCTTCTAGGGCGGTCGGAGCAACAGTTTTAAACGTTATGGCGGCCCCTTGCACCACCTGATGTCATTGCACCGATGGCGGGCCGGCGCTGCTGTGGGCTTCCAAACTCGCATACCGGCGCATGCATCATTTGGCGCTCTCTGCAGCTACATACGCGAAACAATGTGTCAGCCCCAGCGGTCACTGGTTTTTTTTTACTCATGATGACAACATTTGAGGACGGCCGGTGTGGCCGAGCGGTTCTAGGCGCTTCAGTCTGGAACCGCGCGACTGCTACGGTCGCAGGTTCGAATCCTGCCTCGGGCATGGATGTGTGTGATGTCCTTAGGTTAGTTAGGTTGAAGTAGTTCTAAGTTCTAGGGGACTGATGACCTCAGCTGTTAAGTCCCATAGTGCTCAGAGCCATTTGAACCATTTTTGAACAACATTTGAGACAGCCTTCGAAAGTTCGAGTGTTACATTCAGAATGTCGCAGCTTGTAAACTGATTTTATTCAGGCATTCCACCTTGAAACACCTCTTGGATGGATGAATTTTAAATGGTTTGAAATAATTTATATGTTCAATGATGATACCCTTTACTTGCACATAGTGTGGAAAACTAAGGTTATGAGTAACCGAAAACACATTAACGTCTTTCCACTTCATTCGAAACCGCTGCTTCTTTAAGCTACAGTTTCAGTATTGTTATAATGAACGATTACTATTTAGTCGAAAAAAAGAAGTGATACACGTAATAGTCGCGTCACAGCTCTTGAGATGCTGTGTTCAGCTATGTGTGAATTCTAAGTAGGTTCAGATTGCCTGAATTAAATTTGCGATGCCAGAGTTAAGTATAGCCGAAATTTTTGCTAAGAACTGAACGGTGTGCCCAAAAGGATAGCCTAAGCAAAGTTGGCGGCGGTTTGTTTTGCTGTTAGAAGTAGTTTATCTTGTCGCGAAATTGAAGTAGGTAGTTCCTGTAAGTGTGTATGGGCAGACATCATTGTTGGCAACCGGAATAAAATTATAATGGGATCCTTTTACCGACATCTCAATTCAGATGATAAAATTCCTGAAAGGTTCAAACAAAACTTGAGTTTGATTTCAAACACATACCCGACTCATACAATTACAGTTGGTGGTGACTTTAATTTACCCTCGATATGTTGCCGAAAATACATGTTTAATTCTTGAGGTACGTATAAACAACATCCGAAATTGTGCTAAACACATTCTCTGAAAATTATTTCGAGCAGTTAGTTCATGAGCCCACGTGAAAAGTAAACGGATGTGAAAACACACGTGACCTCTTAGCAACAAATAATCCTGAGTTAATAACGAGCATCGAAACGGATACAGATATTAATGAACACGTGATTGTCTTAGCGAAATTGAATATTGTAACCCCCAAATCCTCCAAAAAGACACCTATTCAAAACAGCAGACAAAAGTTCAGTTGACGCCTTTTTGAGATACAATCTACACTCCTTCCTTAGCTATGTAAGTGTAGACCAGATATGGCTTTAATTGAAAGAAATCACATCGGCATTAGTTGAGAGATTTATACCAAATAAATTAACAAACGACGGAGCTGACTCTACATGGTACACAAAACGAAGCTCGAAATTTAGCGCGGACTACAATGCGAGATGCTTATAACAGTTTCAACAACGAAACTTTGTCTGAGAATCTGGCAGAAAATCCAAAGAGGTTCTGGTCGTATGTGAAGTATGCTAGCGGTCCGAAATTTCTTCACCAAAAAAGTCAAGTAAATATTCCAGAATTCGAATCAAGAACAGCTGCCAGCGTGAGTAACATAGAAGTAGATATTCTCGGAGTAGTGAAACAACTTAAATCACGTAATAAAAACAAGTCTGCTGGTCCAGACTGTATACCAATTAGGTTCCTTTCACAATATGCTAATGTAATACCAGATGGGTGACTGGAATTCAGTAGTAGGAAAAGGGAGAGAAAGAAACGTAGTAGGTGAATATGGATTGGGGCTAAGAAATGAAAGAGGAAGCCGCCTGGTAGAATTTTGCGCAGAGCAAAACTTAATCATAGCTAACACTTGTTTCAAGAATCATAAAAGAAGGTTGTATACATAAAAGAAGCCTGGAGATACTGACAGATTTCAGATAGATTATATAATGGTAAGACAGAGATTTAGGAAACAGGTTTTAAATTGTAAGACATTTCCAGGAGCAGATGTGGACTCTGACCACAATCTATTGGTTATGAACTGTAGATTAAAACTGAAGAAACTGCAAAAAGGTGGGAATTTAAGGAGATGGGACCTGGACAAACTGACTAAACCAGAGGTTGTAGAGAGTTTCAGGGAGAGCGTAAGGGAACAAATGGCAGGAATGGGGGAAAGAAATACAGTAGAAGAAGAATGGGTAGCTTTGAGGGATGAAGTAGGTAAAAAGACGAGGGGTAGTAGAAATCCTTGGGTAACAGAAGAAATATTGAATTTAATTGATGAAAGAAGAAAATATAAAAATGCAGTAAATGAAGCAGGAAAAACGGAATACAAACGTCTCAAAAATGAGATCGACAGGAAGTGCAAAATGGCTAAGCAGGGATGGCTAGAGGATAAATGTAAGGAAGTAGAGGCTTATCTCACTAGCAGTAAGATAGATACTGCTTACAGGAAAATTAAAGAGACCTCTGGAGAAAAGAGAACCACTTGTATGAATATTAAGAGCTCAGATGGAAACCCAGTTCTAAGCAAAGAAGGGAAAGCAGAAAGGTGGAAGGAGTATATACAGGGTCTATACAAGGGCGCTGTACTTGAGGACAATATTATGGAAAGGGAAGAAGATGAAGATGAAATGGGAGATATGGTACTGCGTGAAGAGTTTGACAGAGCACTGAAAGACCTAAGTCGAAACAAGGCCCCGGGAGTTGACAACATTCCATTAGAACTACTGACGGCCTTGGGAGAGCCAGGCCTGACAAAACTCTACCATCTGGTGAGCAAGATGTATGAGACAGGCGAAATACCCTCAGACTTCAAGAAGAATATAATAATTCCAATCCCAAAGAAAGCAGGAGTTGACAGATGTGAAAATTACCGAACTATCGGTTTAATAAGTCACGGCTGCAAAATACTAACGCGAATTCTTTACAGACGAATGGAAAAACTGGTAGAAACCGACCTCAGGGAAGATCAGTTTGGATTCCGTAGAAATATGGGAACACGTGAGGCAATACTGACCCTACGACTTATCTTAGAAGCTAGATTAAGGAAAGGCAAACCTACGTTTCTAGCATTTGTAGACTTAGAAAAAAGCTTTTGACAATGTTGACTGGAATACTCTGTTTCAAATTCTGAAGGTGGCAGGGGTAAAATACAGGGAGCGAACGGCTATTTACAATTTGTATAGAAACCAAATGGCAGTTATAAGAGTTGAGAGGCATGAAAGGGAAGCAGTGGTTGGGAAGGGAGTGAGACAGGGTTGTAGCCTCTCCCCGATGTTATTCAATCTGTATATTGAGCAAGCAGTGAAGGAAACAAAAGAAAAATTTGGAGTAGGTATTAAAATCCATGGAGAAGAAATAAAAACTTTGAGGTTCGCCGATGACATTGTAATTCTGTCAGAGACAGCAAAGGACTTGGAAGAGCAGTTGAACGGAATGGATAGTGTCTTGAAAGGAGGATATAAGATGAACATCAACAAAAGCAAAACGAGGATAATGGAATGCAGTCGAATTAAGTCCGGTGATGCTGAGGGTCTTAGATTAGGAAATGAGACACTTAAAGTTGTAAAGGAGTTTTGCTATTTAGGGAGTAAAATAACTGATGATGGTCGAAGTAGAGAGGATATAAAATGTAGACTGGCAATGGCAAGGAAAGCGTTTCTGAAGAAGAGAAATTTGTTAACATCGAGTATAGATTTAAATGTCAGGAAGTCATTTCTGAAAGTATTTGTATGGAATGTAGCCATGTATGGAAGTGAAACATGGACGATGAAAAGTTTAGACAAGAAGAGAATAGAAGCTTTCGAAATGTGGTGCTACAGATGAAAGCTGAAGTTTAGATGGGTAGATCACATAACTAATGAGGAGGTGTTGAATAGGATAGGGGAGAAGAGAAGTTTGTGGCACAACCTGACTAGAAGAAGGGATCGGTTGGTAGGACATGTTCTGAGGCATCAAGGGATCACCAATTTAGTATTGGAGGGCAGCGTAGAGGGTAAAAATCGTAGAGGGAGACCAAGAGATGAATACACTAAGCAGATTCAGAGGAATGTAGGTTGCGGTAGGTACTGGGAGATGAAGATGCTTGTACAGGATAGAGTAGCATGGATAGCTGCATCAAACCAGTCTCAGGACTGAAGACCACAACAACTATACCAGAATGAGATTTTCACTTTGCAATGGAGTGTGCGCTAATACGAAACTTCCTGGCAGATCAAAACTGTGTGCCCGACCGATACTCGAGCTCGGGACCTTTGCCTTTCGCGGGCAAGTGCTCTACCAACAGAGCTACCCAAGCACGACTCACGCCCCGTGAGACGAGGTACTGGCGGAAATAAAGCTGTGAGGACAGGGCGTGAGTGGTGCTTGGGTAACTCTGTTGGTAGAGCACTTGCCCGCGAAAGGCAAAGGTCCCGAGCTCGAGTCTCGGTCCGGTACACAGTTTTAATCTGCCAGGAAGTTTCATGCTAATGTAATAGTTCCATATTTAATAATCATGTACAACCGTTCGCTCGACTAAAGATCCGTACACAAAAACTGGGAAGTTGCACAAGTCACATCAATATTCAAGAAAGTTAATAGCTATAGACCACAAAGTTACAGGCCCATATTGTTAACGTCGTTATGCAGCAGGATTTTGGAACATATATTGTGTTCTAACATCATGAATTACCTCGAAGAAAACAGTCTATTGACACACAGTCAACACGGATTAAGAAAACATTGCTCTTGTGAAACACAATTAGCTCTTTACTCGCACGAAGTGTTGAGTGCTACGGACAAGGGATTTAAAATGGATTCCGTATTTCTAGGTTTCCGGAAGGCTTTTGACGCTGTACCACACACACAGCTTGATGTGGAATTGCGTGCTTATGGAATATCGTCTCAGTTATGTGACTGGATTCGTGATTTCCTGTCAGAGAGGTCAAAGTTCGTAGTAACTGATGGAAAGTTATCGAGTAAAACAGAAGTGATTTCTGGCGTTCCCGAAGGTAGTGCTGTAGGCCCTTTGCTGTTCCTTATCTATATAGACGATTTGGGAGACAATCTGAGCAGCTGTCTTAGGTTGTTTGCAGATGATGCTGTCGTTCATCGACTAGTAAAGTCATCAAGATGAAAACAAATTGCAAAACGATTCAGAAAAGATACCTGTATGGTATTTGGCAGTTGACCCTAAATAAAGAAAAGTGTGATGTCATCGACATGAGGGCTAAAAGGAATACGTTCGGTTACACGATAAATCAGTCAAATCTAAAGGCCGCAAATTCAACTAAATACCTGGGAACTACAATTACGAACAATTTAAATTGGAAGGAACACATAGAAAATATTTTGGGGAAGGCTGATCAAAGGCTGCGTTTTATTAGCAGGACACTTAGAAACCAGACCTACTAAGGAGACTGTCTATGTACTCTTGTCCGTCCACTTTTAGAATACTGCTGCGCGGTGTGGGATCCTTACCAGATGGGATTGACGGAGTATATCTAAAAAGTTCGAAGAAGGGCAGCACATTTTGTTTTATCCCAGTATATATGGGAAAGAGTATCACTGAAATGATACAGAATTTGGGATGGACATCATTAAAACAAAGGCGTTTCTCGTTGCGGAGGAATCTTCTAAAAAATTTCCGATCACCAACTTTCTCCTTCCCATGTGAAAATATTGTTGACACCGACCTGCATAGGGAGAAACGATCGTGTTCGTTCTTTCCGAGTGCTAAACGAGATTGGAATAATATAGAATTGTGAAGGTGGTTCGATGTACCCTCTGCCAGGGACTTAAATGTGCTTTGCAGAATATCTATGTAGATGTAGATTAGATGTAGGCGAATTAAATTTGCGACCGGTGATAACCTTAATATATAGGAGACAAGTTGGACTGGAAGCTTACATCATCCGTCCACTTACGAGATTATGTACATACACTAATAAGCCAAAACATTTTGACCACCTGCTTAATAGCTCTCTTGTCCGTCTTTGGAATCCGCGTATCAGAGAGTCGGCAGCTTTTTGGTATATTTGTGGAGGTATTTGCGTCAGGTCAATTTTATCGTGGAGTCATCAGCGTGAGAGTTCACTATAATGCTCCTCAGACCACTGTAGCACGGTTCTGGCTCCGAGACTCGGGCAATTATCCTGCTGGAAGATGACACCTCCGTCGGGGAAGACACCAAGCGTGAAGGGATGTAGATAGTTCGCAACTGTCAGCGTGTCTTCGATTACTAGCACAGGTCCCGTGCAAGCGCAGGAGAGTGTCTCCCACAGCATAACACTGCTCCCATCAGCCTGTGTCCGTGGCACGCTGCACGTTTCGCGCCGCCGTTCAGCTCGACGATGGCGTCTGTGGAGACGACCGCCGACCTAGTGTAGCTAAAATTTGTGTTACCCGAAGATCCGGCACATTTACACTGTCGACGGTCGAATCTCGATTGTCCCGTTCCCAATGCATTGGTAACTGACAATGTCGTTGAGTAAACATGTGATAGGCGTGATGTGCTGCGGAGATCCATGTCAAAAATGTAAGATGAACGGTGTGTTCAGAACTTTGACCCATATAAACAGATACTCGTGAGTCGTGGTAAAAATTGCTGGTTTGAAGAGTGCGCCGCAGCGCGTAGTGAAGCAGTCGCCCGCCGCTGTGGCAATCGCAGCTTTGGTGTCTCCCTCTGGTGGGAAAGGGGAAAGGTTGCCTGTTCACGCGCATTTAAGGGGCGCTATGAGCTCGCCAGTGGGTCAGTCTGGGTCAGTCTCTCGTTCCCAGCTTGCTAGTCTGTCTCTCGTCCGCATTTGTTAGGCAGTTAGTGTCTGTCTGTCGTTCGGAGTGCTAGTATGTCTGTCGTCCGGATCAACCTTTAACGCCGGCATAATGAGAGTCTTTCCACTCCGCCAGTAAGAGAACTCAGCGAGTGGTCGCCCGGTCGGGGGCTTAGTTCCTGCATCTGAGTCTGCGCGTTAGGCCGCCAGTCTGCTCGAGTTTGCTCAGGCAATGGTCATTGGTGGTTGGATCGATCGGTTGGTCGGTCGCGCACTGAGACACAAGATGACTTGTCCGTCTTGAGCGTCGGCGTATGTGAGGTCGCCACGTGAGTCCAGTGGGCCGCGGTGTTTAGCGAGGGGTAGTGACTTCGCGGTCGACACGAGAGCAACAGGAATCAACCCACGACATCGGTCTGGCCGGTGCGAGCTGCGACGCGGTGAGACGGGAGATCGGCGCGCCTTCCTGCGTCCGTTGAAGCGGCTGGCAGCGGACGGGAGAGCGATTTGCGGGTGCTGCGCCAGGTCTTCTCGAGAAATCGCAGTTAAGTGATTGGTGATATCTTGTTTGATTTATTCTTGTTAAATTCTGTTTGTTTTCATGGTGACCTCACCAGCCATTTGCTTTGGGGTCGTCCCACCATTCTCCTCAGTGTGCCCACCCGCGGTAAGGTGGTTGTTTATAAATTGGGTGGTCAGTTTTTCCCTTGTGGAGTAGGGGCGGGTTAGAGCAACCTGCGGTTCGGGTTGTTCGGTGATCTCCCTATCAATCTACCGTACGTTAGTAACTGCTTCTGTCATGTTTGTCGGATTTGGTGTGTTAACGAATTTATTGCTTGGAGTGTAACGGACTAATACCTGAAATATGTTTTGATCTTTGGAAACTTTGATATTATTGCCTATGATCTTGAGAGGCGGTATCTGTGTACTGTAGAGCATCTTAACTATTGTTTGGCCAACCTTGTAGAATTTTATATAAGATTGCATTTCATGAGCTTTTTTTTAAATGATCAATTTAGTATATAAAGCTACCACCCTTTCACTGTAAGCCTTTTCTTAGAAGTTAAAATCAAGTTGCACCTTCGGTGGCAAGGTTAATATTTTAATTGTTAGTGTTTTGTACCATTTCCATCCCTCCTACGGGGGTGCAGTGTTTGTGGGCTTGTGTAAATTGTTAAAACTCTTGGTTTAAAGTTATCTGGTGTGTTGCAGATTTGCACCAGTGTAGTTTTTCAGAGGCTGTTGTGAGCGGTCGTAACTACGGCCGTGTCAAAAGGGAGCGGCAAGGTTCTCTGCCCGATAGCTCATACAGTCAAAACTTGTTTCTTTATGCCTCTGAATAAATTGTAACTTTGATATTTAGAGGGTGCTTTCTGATTATAATTTTAAATCTGTTTCTCTTAAAAAATGCTTTTAGGCACTATTAACGTGAATAAAATTTCTATTTGTTAAAAGGAATTTGGTTATGATTTTATCAGTTACTCCCTGGCAACTATTTCCATGCTTACATAATGTGATTAAATGTGTTAATGTTCTTGATGAATCGCTAGTGAATAAAATAAATTCTTAAGAATATTCTTTGAAAATAAATCACGGTTCAACTCGTCTGCATTCAACTTCTTCTTTCTTCTTGCAGACAAAGTAAAGGGCTTATCTGGAACCAAAGTAGCTAGTAGGCCTGTACTCTCTGCTATACTCCATGTCTTCCAAGCCAAGATGTTTGCATCAGGGAAAGCTTCAAGGCCACCATAATCAAAATGACTGCCCCCATACGACTACCAAGGTCAGCTATGTACTGTCTCCAAACAAAGCAGAAACATCACAGGTGAATTGCACTCGTAGTCCACGAAAGACCGCCCACAACTTTGCTTAACCACACTCTAGTTACGTGCCACATTGATGCAGCAGCACACAGCAGTAAAGAGGAACACAGACAAATAGCCTCTCACAGAAGACACACGGGGTACAGCACAACAAACTATGACTATTTCTGGCATCGTTTCTATTTTTCCACGAACATAAACCATGCTAATATGTTAGTGACACTTCCGCATCCATCCACATAAGCCAAGCATAGCTTGAACAAGCACGCCACACTTTATGCATGGTAATGAGAGTATGGCAGCAGAGAGCCTGCATTCGTTGTCTGTAACTGCACAGCATCCATCCAGGCATTGTACTCTATACACCACTGTGAATAATGGCAGCATTCATTGCCAGTATTTGTGAACCCTCCTTCTGGACGCCATATTGCATACATGGCGGCGAGGATGTAACAGTCACCCTACCTCCATTGCTAGCAGCTCGGCCTCCGACATGGCTCAGTGGTCGCATCTAAGTGGCTCTGTACATCGGTTGGCTGCTCCTCAGGGCTGCCCTCCCAAGCACATGTTCTCTTTCTTGTCCACGGTGAACACACTAAGCGATGGTGCTCCACTTCCCCTTGGCTGCAGCAACACCCTCCACCTAGCAGTCATAGATAGCCCTGCTGATATCATTGGCAGAGACATTCCTCGAACAACTCAGTAATAGAATTTTATTTTGTTGCAAAGTTCGAATTTCGTTTGCAATCAGAGATCTTTAATTACACTTGTATATTATGATAAGCAGCCTGCTTGTGTTTCGACAAATAATTTTGTCAAAGATTTTACTTTCGAGATACCGACTGCATTGAGTTGTTCCGTCGTCTTTGGTGATGTTTTATCCATTTCACCTTCTTTGGCCATTTAGTGCGTAAACATGAGAAAGACTCTCTTTTCATGTTTTTAAAATATGCAGTTTAGGTGATTCATTGCAATAAAATCGTCAAAACATCTTATCCTTCCTTTCTAATATTGTGTTTGCTCAGTTTGTCTTTTGGATATGTCGTGTGTGCGTGAGTGTACGATTTCACACTCAGCATTTTTGTTAGATGGGGTTGCTATTTAATAGCATATTTTAGACAACACAATCTGCAAACATTTTAGAGAGCGTTGCCACCATAGTTGTGATAGATAAATATTACCGCCTTTGTCGAAAGCTTGTTTTGTGCTTATTCTCCACTATGCCAAGTTCAAATGTAAATAAAAAGTAATATTAGGCTTTAATGGCATCGATTATATTTTATAGTGTTAGACATGATGCATTAACTTCACCCTCCCTAAAATGACGCTTGCTAAGGTGAAACATTACTGCAAGGCTCCGAAAAGCGCTATGTGATAATAGTGTGTTCTATGAGTCAGCAATAACAGATTGAAATGACAAACACTTTTTACGTATTTCAGATGTGGAACTTTTATTGTACCACATTTCGAGCATCATACAACAATTTTTTGATTGTTTACCTGGTT
The DNA here is from genome assembly GCF_023864345.2 of Schistocerca serialis cubense. Taxonomy (NCBI): domain Eukaryota; kingdom Metazoa; phylum Arthropoda; class Insecta; order Orthoptera; family Acrididae; genus Schistocerca; species Schistocerca serialis. The sequence continues at coordinate 578,389,942 of NC_064645.1, read as the reverse complement.
AATGTAGTATTTTAGATAACAGCCTGATCAGTTACATTCATTACATCGATTTTCTAGGCCAAATTTGCTATGTCATCTGTCTGTTTAGCACCTTATTTGTATCTGTTTAAACATGGAAACACACTGGGTGACTTACTTTATAGCTCACAATCATATCTCAGGCATCAGTTTGTGCAGAAAATAAAATTTTGACACTTGACATAAACATGGCACCATTACACAATTTGCATTGCTGACGTATTTTCGCACATATTTCATAGCTCAAGACTGTGATACACACACACACGCACACACATACATATCACAGTCTCAATTGAGCTATAAAATATGTGCAAAAATACGTCAGCAATGCAAATTATATATATATATATATATATATATATATACATGTGTGTGTGTGTGTGTGTGTGTGTATGTTTTGCTTAAGTATTGGACATACTGAAACACTTAAAGATACATCCTTTAAGTACATTTTATGATAAATGCTTTAGAAGATAGTGCAAAAATCCAATCACATGGGTACTTTCGAGCGCATTCAAGATGCATACTACGAGGTTACATTGTAATTTTATTTAATAATCACTAAAGTACTAAGCTGTGATTTATTTAAATAATTGAACTATAAATCAATTATAATAGATATTTAAAACATGACTGACAGTTGCAGGCTACATTGATTATGATGAATGAAACTGATTCATTTTAATATAGTGCTGATATTTGGTCGAGAGGAGTGGAAGAGGGGAGGAGAAGGGTTTGTAAAACCGCAACAGAATTATTTCTGCCAATTTTTGACATTTTTTCGATTTTTAATTTTTTTAATTTCCGACTAACACAACTGGGTTAGTTCCGCTATCTCGCATTTTGATTGGCTGCTTCATTGTAATGAGGCCTAAAATACTAGGCTGTGATCAGAGGAGAGGGGAGGTTTAGCGGGAGGAGGGTCTGAACATGGCTTGTCATATGACGATGATATCAGTGATAACTAAAGTGTAGCTTATCACATGATAGATAAAGGGGAATATGGCTGCTTTTATCTTGGATTTTTTAATTTCGTGACTCTGCCAGCGACTGCAGCAGAGCAACAGCAACGCCTACTAGGGGCAGAAATTTGAATTGTGTGCTGAAAACAACATAGATATATTGCTCATGTTTTCGACCAGAATAGTTATAACGTCTGTGAACATTAATATTAATATCCATATCCATAGCACTTTCATTTCTTCTCTGAAATTTTAGTTTACCTATTTCATTGCTTCTTTGACATCCAAGTTGAAAAATATTGGTGACAACTTGCAATCCTGTATTGCATCCTTCGTAAAGCGAAATTTTCTGTCTTAATGTTCCACTTCTTTTTCACTGTCGTGCAATAATCTTGTCTCGAAAAATAAAACGGAACATATTTTCCAATTAGATAAGTTCTACATCATGATCCAAGTATTAGTAACCTTCACACACTGTTATAAGGTGACACCATTAGTACGGAACTTATCGCAGGTTGCCGCTTGTGCCAAATTTTGTGGGAGTACATGGGATTGTCAAGCGATTTGGATACGATAGGATGTTGACTTCATGGTTCAGATGGTTCAAATGGCTCTGAGTACTATGGGACTTAACTTCTGAGGTCATCAGTCCCTTAGAACTTAGAACTACTTAAACCTAACTAACCTAAGGACATCACACACATCCATGCCCGAGGCAGGATTCGAACCTGCAACCTTAGCAGTCGCGCGGTTCCGGCCGGCTTGACTTCAAGCACTGATGACAAAAACGGTATGGTTGGTTATGCATTCCTTCCGGAATTCTTTTGACTCTTGTACCGCATCATCTTTGTAAAGGTGGAAAGGGAACAAGGTGATGCGGTGAGGGAGAATACAAAATCATCATTGCTGTGGGAGTGATGTAGTAAAATTGTCTGGAACTTAAATCAGTGGTTTATATAACTGTTAGAGCTTCATAGCACAGTATATATTTGGTTCATTTGCGTTTGGCTCTGGCTCTGAGCACTATGGGACTTAACTGCTACGGTCATCAGTCCCCTAGAACTTAGAACTACTTAAACCTAACTAACCTAAGGACAGCACACAACACCCACCCATCACGAGGCAGAGAAAATCCCTGACCCCGCCGGGAATCGAACCCGGGAACCCGGGCGTGGGAAGCGAGAACGCTACCGCACGACCGCGAGATGCGGGCATTTGCGTTTGTGCACCACGTAATTCAACATGATGTTACACCATTTTGCCACTGAGCCAAAAGTGCAAATCACTGTTTGCTGCGAAGTGTGCATATATTCCATAATTAATGTTTTTATTCTTTTTACCAGTGTTTTTATTTGTCGATAGTGAGAGATATACTTTCGGAGGAGGTGCAGTCGTGTGTGATGGAGCCGAAACATTTAAAATATATTGAGATTTTCAGGCATATCCTTGCAGTTGCATTTTAACGGCAATAATGACGATGAGTTTTAAGTGTTAGCTTTCTCTCGTAAAAGGAAATGAGGTTAGAGTGTAATGTTCCGTCGACAACGAAGTAATTAGGAATGGCTTTCCGCTCGTAACACTGATAGACCCATTAAGCGTATAACTTACAGGGTTTCGAAAAGCACTTTTGCTATGCTGCTGTAAAGACAAAGATAATGATTTCCTTCTTTACGCCTATCACTGTTTGCTTAATAATGATAGGGGTGATCCGCCGTGTGATGCCTGTGCAGTTGATGTTCTCTCTATGGCCCGTGTAAAGTATGAATGATTAAGAAAAGTTTAGGCTCAACAACTGTAGATGTAGATGTAGATGTAGATGTAGATGTGTACATTTGTCGACTAAACTACCGGTGTAACAGGACATCTTCGAGAAGACGATACTCCGCTAAATAAATTCTGAAATATAAGTATCTCCATACCCAAGTGCTATATTTCTAAATAAATAAAATAGGTTGCTCGTTATTGCCATATTGAGTTTCCTGAATGAAATGAACAACGCAGAGCTACGCAGCCCAATACATTCATTCACGGAAACATCTCAGCCAAGCCTCTTTTTCAGTTCCTTCTTTGTTTACTAATAAAAATGCCGTCACTGCCAAAAAGTGATATCACTGCTTTTTTTGTACAATGTTTTAATACGAAGTTACATATTTGACTGCAGAATACCATTCCACATGTCTTTAAGAAAATCAGAACTAGAAACAGCAATAGCCGGTAAACAATGCACGTAGAAGCACCGGTTGGAGGAAAAAGCTGAGAAAACAGTTAGTAGCTCATTATCCACGTCAACGTGCTGAAACCAAACCTTAAATGAATGATTTTCCATGAACATCTTACGGAAGTTTGTGTAGAAATTGTGGTGTCACCGCCAGACAACACACTTGCTAGGTGGTAGCCTTTAAATCGGCCGCGGTCCGTTAGTATACGTCGGACCCGCGTGTCGCAACTGTCAGTGATTGCAGACCGAGCGCCACCACACGGCAGGTCTAGAGAGACTTACTAGCACTCGCCCCAGTTGTACAGCCGACTTTGCCAGAGATGGATCACTGACAACTACGCTCTCATTTGCCGAGACGATAGTTAGCATAGCCTTCAGCTACGTCATTTGCTACGACCTAGCAAGGCGCCATAGCATTTGATAATTAATATTATGAAGCATGTACCGTAACGAGAGATATTCTACAATTGTGGATTAAAGTTAAGTATTACATCAACTACGTACTTTATTTGCTACTATTAATTCCTATAACTGTTCCAGACCTCACGCCAATCTGCGTGAGCTTAACGCGTGCCTTTCGGCTTACTCTCATTGTGACTTGGCTGTCTTGCCAAGTCACAACAGAAATCATCTGTACGCAAATCTGCTACTTAACTTTTTCCTCTGTGTGCAGCAGAACAACGTTTTGTTTTTCTAAATGAAGCTCATAAATTACTTTAGTTTATATTTTCCGTTATTGAGAGGGAAGATTCCACTTCATAGTCTCCGGATTTACCGTTTTTTTGTAACAATTACCTCTCAGATTGTAGTGATACAGCACTGACTACACCACTCTGGATGTCTCCACCGCCACCATATATGGTACAATATGCTGTATAATAGGTTATACATGAATATTAAACACTTTGCAGTAGTAACAACTTAATATGAAATTAAAAAGCGCTTTATTTTTTCCCTTTGTTGTATGGGCAACGTAGAGATAGAGCTAAAGCTGACGGCTGTTCTACGCGCAGCACGGCAATTCCACATCAACGGATTAAGTCTTCAGAGGATCGAAGGCCATCTACCTTAAGAAAGGCCAGAAACAGTGCCATATCTCCTACAGTCATTATTGCTAATAATGGAATAAAACTATATTCCTCCCAGGGTGTCGCCTTATAGTAGCCAGCTTCAGTGCCGGGCGGGAGGGTTTGCGTACTTTGTTGAAGTCAAGAGCTGTGCCGGCGGTAGCGTAGGTACTGACAGGGTCACCCAAGCCGGACTGGTCTCGATTGTGGAACCAGACACAGGTGTCCCACAACATGCGGCAGCGAGGGCTCTGGAGGAGTAGTGAAGCCAGCTTTCCTAGAGCAGTAAACCTAACAATACAAATCCTAGCCCTCCAGGATGGGGGTTGGGCACGGGACTAACAACCCCATACTGCAAAAAATAAATAAATAAATAAAAATTACGAAGATTCAACAGAAGCCTCGTAAATTGAATGTAAAACACGTATCACAATCCCGGCGTAGGAAACGGGTAAGTGATCTGATAGTAGCATCATGGAATGTGAGAACAATGCTTCAACCTGGAAAAATGAAAGAAATAGTCAATGAAATTTTAAAATTTAAGTATGATGTCGTAGGCCTACAGGAAATAAAATGCCAAGGAAATGGACAGATAGATAAACCTGAGTACCCATCGGTGTATAGTGAACTGGAAGAAAGAACATGCCAACTTGGAACAGGGTTTATAATAAATATGGAAGTTAGCAAACGGCTATTAGAATTTTAACCCATAAATGAAAGGATGTGCAAACTCAAACTGAGAGGGAAATTTAGGAATTTATCAATAGTGAATACACATGCACCAACAGAGGAAAAGAGGATGTATTTAAAGAACAGATCTACGAAGACTTGGAAAAAGTATGCTGCGCGGTACCTAAATATGACCTGATGCTAGTACTAGATTTTAATGCAAAAATAGCGAGGAATGGAGATCCATATGTATGGAGTTTCTGGAAAATATTCACAACATAAAGAAAACAACGACAATGAGGTTACTGTGCCAATTCGAAGCAAGGAATAATGTGATTATTAAAAGTACCGGCTTCCCGCACAAAAGAATCCATCTGCGTACGTGGATGTCTGCAGTCAATGGAGTAGTCAATCAGATTAACCATATATTAGTGATTGCACAAAACTGCATTTCAGTTATGGATGTACGGAGCTGCAGAGGACCAAACTGTGGCTCTGACCTCTTTGTGACAAAATCAGTCTTGACAGAGAAACTGTCATTACCAAAAGGTAAAAGAACAGGAAAGATCATGAAATGGAATTCTGACGAACTGAAAATCGCTGATGAAGTAAAAAAAATACCAAGTAACACCAAGTAGAAAGCTGAGCAATGAAGATACCGCAGTAGGAGTAGACGAAAGGTGAAGCAGGATTGAAAATTCCGTTAAAGATTGTGCAGAATAAATAATAGGCATAAGAAGGAACAGAACAACCCAGGAATGGTTTGACAAAGATTCCAGGTCAGCAGTAGAGGAAAATAACAGAGCAAGAACAAATGGGCTACAGAGAGAAACTAGAAATAGCGTGTAACTATATAGAGAGTTAAGAAGAAGAACAAACACGCTGTGTAAGAGAAAGAAAAGATAGTGGACTAAGAAGAAATTTCAAGAGCTGGAAGACTTAAAGGAAAGAGTGAAATAAGGAAGTTCTCTCAAGCTGTAGACAAAATAAAGAAGAGATTCCAGCCTAAAATAATGACATGTTCTAGTAAAGATGGGAAAATGACAAGGGAGCAAGAATAGGTAGTGAGAAGATGGGCAGAGCGTTTCAAAGACAAACCAAGCACTAGCCTAGAAGATGATGAGACAGTTGCACAGGAGGAAGGAGACAGTTGGAAGTAGCCAATGAGGCAAGAAAGCCAGCACTACAAGAGGTCTCCAAGGCTGTGCACAAGTCAAAAAACAATCGAGCCCTTGGGGAAGACAGCGTAATCCATGAATTAATAAAAACTGGTAGTGATGCTGTAATAGAGTAACTTCATACATTAATACCAGGTATACTGGAAACAGAAGCTACGCTAGACAACTGGGAAACTTGAATAATAATCGCCATTCATAAGAAAGGGGACGGAACAACATGTGAAAACTATAGAAGTATAACACTCCTAAGCACTGTTTACGATATCTTCACAAATGTATTAAACGAAAGGTTGCAGAAGTGCGCAGAAGACATACTAGGGGAATATCAGCGAGGCTTTTGACCAGACAGAGGAACAACTCATCAAATATTTGTGATAAGACAAATGATGGAAAAGTTCTACGAACATAATATAGATCTGCATTTCCTATTCATCGGCTTCAAACAAGCCTTTGATAGCGTAAGCACGGAAGACCTATACAGAGTACTGAAAGAAGTTGGTATATGTACTAAACTAATAAGACTAACCAGAATGACAATGACAGAGCAAAGACCAAAAGTAAAGGTCCTTACCAGAATAAGTGAAAGCTTTGGCAATAATAAAGGCGTAACGCAAGTTGATAGGCTGTCCACTGTCCTAATCAATATAGTCCTGCATAGTGTAGTAAATAAAATCAACAAAATCAATGAAAACTAGCCAGATATGTGCATAAATTGATGATATTGCTGTAATGGAAAGAAATATCAATACACTTCAAGAAACATACCAGGCAATGGAAACAGAAACTTTAAAAATTGGCCCCATAGTAAATGAAAATCCCTAAGCTAAATAATCACCCAAGAGACCCAAAAACTAAGTGCGTTTCACGATCACGATACAAAATATTTACAAGTTCAAAATAGTTCAGAGTTATAAATGATCATCTACACATTAAAAAATGCGAGATAACGAATAGAAACTCTTGCTCTGTCTATTCTCAGTTCCAAAATGCGATCGGAAAAAGTTATAGTATTGAAGCGGCAATTTACCGCCGAAACAAGTCCATTACCTCAGGCAGGTCTGCCTTCTTCCAGCACAAACGTAGAAACAGCTAGTATAGCTCTCTTGAGCGCACCACTCCAAAAATGTCTGTCTGGGCTTGTCTCCAGTGGTGTTCCGCCACTCGATCACTACTTGCTCTTCCATTGGCTGTCCTCAGCGTTTCTTTTTTTTTCATTTTTTGGTCATCAGTTTCATGACTAGTTTGATGCGACCTACTTTCCTCTTTCTTCGATTTACTCTCAATCCATATTCTGTGTTCATTAGACTGTTCTTATGATTGATATTGTTTCATCTTGAATTTTAATCCCACTTTTGATTCTTTCTTTTATCTCCGTCAGTGCTTGTTCAATGTATAGGTTGAACAATATGGGCGAAAGACTACATCCCTGCCTTAAACACTTTTTAATCCGATCACTCCGTTCTTGGTTTTCCACTCTTATTGTTCCCTTTTGGTTCTTGTGTGTACTGTATATCACTCTTCTTTCCGAATAGTTTGCCCCATTTTTCTCAGCATATCGAACGTCTTGCAACATTTTGCATTGTTGAACGCTTTTTTTCATGTCAGCAAATCTTGCTACCTTTACCTTTCCTAGAGCCAAAATGATTATCATCTAATAGATCCTCAATTTTATTTTGCATTCTTCTGTATATCATTCTTGTCAGTAACTTGGATGCAAGGTTGGTTAAGCTGTGTGTGCGATAATTGTCGCACTTGTCGACTCTTTCAATTTTCAGAACTGTGTGAACGATGTTTTTCCGAAAGTCTGGTGGTACATCGCCAGCCTCATACGTTCTACACACAAACATGAACAGTCGTTTCCTGGCCACTTCCTCCAATGACTTCAGAAATTCCAATGGTATTTTGTAATTCGCTTCTCCCTTATTTGGTTTTAAGTCTTCCAAAGCTCTTTTAAAATCTGATTCAGGATACCTTATCTTTTCTTATCTTCTCCTGTTTCTTCTTATATCACATCATTAGATACTCGCTCTCCCTCACTGAGGCTCTCAACGCACTCCTCTACATATTAGCTCTCTCCTCCGCTTTTAACAGTGGAATTCTCATTTCATTCTTAATGTTAGTGTCCTTACTTTTAATATCATCGAAGGATGTTTTGAGTATTCTATACTCTGAATCAGTCCTTCCGACAATTACTTCTTTTTCGATTTCTTTACCTTCTTCTTGTAGCCATTTCACCTTACCTTCCCTGCATTTCCAGTTTATTTTATTTACAAGTGACCTGTACGTACCAAAAGTACACTACTGGCTATTAAAATTGCTACACCAAGAAGAAATGCAGATGATAAACGGGTATTCATTCGACAAATATATTATACTAGAACTGACATGTGATTACATTTCCACGCAGTTTGGGTGCATAGATCCTGAGAAATCAGTACCCAGAACAACCACCTCTGGCCGTAATAACGGCCTTGATACTCCTGGGCATTGAGTCAAACACAGTTCGGATGGCGTGTACAGGTACAGCTGCCCATGCAGCTTCAAACCGATACCACAGTTCATCAAGAGTAGTGACTGGCATATTGTCACGAGCCAGTTGCTCGGCCACCATTGACCAGACGTTTTCAGTTGGTGAGAGACCTGGAAAATGTGCTGTATCCAGAAAGGCCCGTACAGGACCAGCAACATGCGGTCGTGCATTACCCTGCTAAAATTTAGGGTTTCGCGGGGATCGAATGAAGGGTGGAGCCACGGGTCGTAACACATCTGAAATGTAACGTCCACTGTTCAAAGTGCCGTCAATGCGAACAAGAGGTGACCGAGACGTGTAACCAATGGCACCCCATACCATCACGCCGGGTGATACGCCAGTATGGCGATGACGAATACACGCCTTCAGTGTGCGTTCACCGCGATGTCACCAAACACGGATGCGAACATCATGATGCTGTAAACAGAACCGGGATTCATCCGAAAATATGAATTTTGCCATTCGTGCACCCAGGTTCGTCGTTGAGTACACCATAGCAGGCGCTCCTGTCTGTGGTGCAGCGTCAAGGGTAACCGCAGCCATGGTCTCCGAGCTGATAGTCCATGCTATTGCAAATGTTGTCGAACTGTTCGTCAAGATGGTTGTTGTCTTGCAGACGTCCCCATTTGTTGACTCAGGGATCGGGACGTGGCTGCACGATCCGTTACAGCCACGCGGATAAGATGCCTTTCATTTCGACTGCTAGTGAGACGAGGCCGTTGGGATCCAGCATGGCGTTCCGTATTACCCTCCTGTACCCACCGATTCCATATTCTGCTAACAGTCTTTGGATCTCGACCAACGCGAGCAGCAATGTCACAATACGATAAACCGCAAACGCGATAGGCTACAATCCGACTTTTATCAAAGTCGAAAACGTGATGGTACGCATTCCTCCTCCTCACACGAGGCATCACTACAACGTTTCACCAGGTAAACTGCTGTTTGTATATGAGAAATCTATTGGAAACTTTCCTCATGTCAGCACGTTGTAGGTGTCGCCAGTGTGAATGCTCTGAAAAGCTAATCATTTGCATATCACAGCATCTTCTACCTGTCGGTTAAATTTCGCTTCTGTAGCACGTCATCTTCTTAGTGTAGCAATTTTAATGGCCAGTAGTGTATCTAGTACTTAAGGTCTATAGACGTGATTTGACTCATCTTGACCATTTCCTGTGCTAAACTAGTACATTACAACAATATTTAAATAAATAAATGTTATAAACATACATCCACACTCAGGCCATTCACAATAACTGCAAATGAAGGTTTGTTCATAAATAAATAAATGAGCTTGTATTCTCGCGCAAGTGGGCCCATGTTAAATGACAATTAGTTAGACCTGCTTGACAGAAGCATCTTTTAACCCTATTTTCAATGGTAGTGTCAGTTCTCATAAGCGATCGCCATTTGAACAGTTGAACAGTGTCATTTTCCCTCCTCAAACTGAAAATCATGGCATGTGTTTTCTTTGTGTTCAGTGTTAATTCATTGCTTATTTACCAATGGTAAACTTACTTGAAGGTATCACCACTTGCTCTACAAGGAGTTATCTTGTTTTCTCAGTGACTACAATATTGTTACCACCGACAAAGGGAATGTTTCCCTCGTGGCTAACACTACTAGGACAGTCATTGACGTATCTTAGGAACAGTATTGGTTCTAAAATGCTACCCTGAAGAACCCCTGTATTAATTTATTTAGGCCCTGGTAAAATATTTTACTAAAATATTCGAGGTATTTAGGTATGTGTTATGTCTACTCTTTATACTCTATGTGCTAGGTATGATCAGAACTAATCATTAGCTATTCCTCTCACTCCTAATGCTTGTGGGTTATTTAGTAGAATTTTATGTTCAGCAGTTTTAAAAGCCTTAGAAATACCAAAAAATATGCCTGGGAAACACATGTCTTTGTCAAGAGAATGAAGTACCACTTCTGCGAATTCTAGAATGTCTGTACTTATACCACTTCGGAATTCAAACTGCGATACACGTGGAAGGTTGTATTTATAATTCATTCAATAATCTTTTTTTGTAATTGATTATATTGTTTTTTAGAATGATGGGAGCAGGGAAATGGGCTGGTAATTTTCTATGTCCCCTGCATGACCTTTCTGTAGCAGAGATACGGCTTCTGCCAATATTAAATACTATGAAAGTTTCTCTGATGTGAATGGTTCATTTATTATGTTTGTTAAGAGTGTGAGTATATTCTCTAGGCACTGGTTCAGTGCACATGCTCATACTTCAGCTAAGCCTACTTTTTATTTTTTAGTTTCTGTACAACTTCACTGACTTAATGCTCTGTGGTTGATAGCAACATAATTGTACTTAGTGCACGATTGCTTACATGTGTTGTATTCGTTCTGGGAATTTATGCTGTAACTACTCGGCAACATTTGAAAAATGCTCATTCTAATAGTTTGCTAGCTGGTGTGGATCATTCACTACTTTAACCCTCTCGCTTATCAGTATGTAGTAATGCCTTAATACTTCCTGTTCCCTTTTTTATGACGTCCCAGACTGATTTACTTTTGTTCCCTGAATTGTGTATTATACAGGGTTATTACAAATGATTGACGCGATTTCACAGCTCTACAATACCTTTATTATTTGAGATATTTTCACAATGCTTTGCACACACATACAAAAACTCAAAAAAAATTTTAGGCATTCACAAATGTTCGATATGTGCCCCTTTAGTGATTCGGCAGACATCAAGCCGATAATCAAGTTCCTCCCACACTCAGCGCAGCATGTCCCCATCAATGAGTTCGAAAGCATCGTTGATGCGAGCTCGCAGTTCTGGCACGTTTCTTGGTAGAGGAGGTTTAAACACTGAATCTTTCACATAACCTCACAGAAACAAATCGCATGGGGTTAAGTAGGGAGAGCGTGGAGGCCATGGCATGAATTGCTGATCATGATCTCCACCACGACCGATCCATCGGTTTTCCAGTCTCCTGTTTAAGAAATGCCGAACATCATGATGGAATTGCGGTGGAACACCATCCTGTTGAAAGATGAAGTCGGCGCTGTCGGTCTCCAGTTGTGGCATGAGCCAATTTTCCAGTACGTCCAGATACACGTCTCCTGCAACGTTTTTTTCGCAGAAGAAAAAGGGGCCGTAAACTTTAAACCGTGAAATTGCACAAAACACGTTAACTTTTGCTGCACGAATGCGTGAGGATTCTCTACCGCCCAGATTCGCACACTGTGTCTGTTCACTTCACCATTAAGAAAAAATGTTGCTTCATCACTGAAAACAAGTTTCGCACTGAACGCATCCTCTTCCATGAGCTGTTGCAACCGCGCCGAAAATTCAAAGCGTTTGACTTTGTCATCGGGTGTCAGGGCTTGTAGCAATTGTAAACGGTAAGGCTTCTGCTTTAGCCTTTTCCGTAAGATTTTCCAAACCGTCGGCTGTGGTACGTTTAGCTCCCTGCTTGCTTTATTCGTCGACTTCCGCGGGCGACGCGTGAAACTTGCCCTCACGCGTTCAACCGTTTCTTCGCTCACTGCAGGCCGACCCGTTGATTTCCCCTTACAGAGGCATCCAGAAGCTTTAAACTGCGCATACCATCGCCGAATGAAGTTAGCAGTTGGTGGATCTATTTTGAACTTCGTCCCGAAGTGTCGTTGCACTGTTATGACTGACTGATGTGAGTGGATTTCAAGCACGACATACGCTTTCTCGGCTCCTGTCGCCATTTTGTCTCACTGCGCTCTCGAGCGCTCTGGCGGCAGAAACCTGAAGTGCGGCTTCAGCCGAACAAAACTTTATGAGTTTCTCTACGTATCTGTAGTGTGTCGTGATCATATGTCAATGAATGGAGCTACAGTGAATTCATGAAATCGCTTCAATCATTTGTAATAGCCCTGTATTATCATTAAATTACTTTTTTGCAGGAATCAGCATCTTCCTATAAATATTTTCGTACCTATGACAGAAATTTAAGAACTCTGGCTAATTATGGCTCTATTTTGTGGAATTGATGTATATGAGGCTTTGCGGGTACTTTTTAATACCTGCCTTTATCCATTTGTTTCTGTGAGATGATATTGAATTGGGTACTTTTAGATGTTTCTTTTCAAAGTTCAATTTAGGTAATGTTGAGAATTTAGAGAATTTTATATTTGCTATTGTTTCTCTATATACTTCATCCCACCCATGGTTTGCTGGTTCTTTTTGAAAAATCTCGTATTTTTCTTTCTCATATTTTTTTTTTTTTTTTTTTTTTTTTTTTTTTTTTTTGTAATCTTGGAAGTTGTGCAATTTTCCCATGCCCGATTTTACTGTTATTTGGGAGAAATGGTTTGATAACCCAACATCTTTTACGGTTGGGTAACATTTTTCGCTGTCCATATTTGTGGCCACATAATCTGTTACTGATACGGTCATTAGCAACCCTTATTGCACTATTGACTAATTGGGATGCCAAAACTCTGAGGGATATTTATGAGGATGCTACCACAGTCTGATTAAAATTATTTGATAGTTGACACTTCATGTCTTGGATGTGTCTTCCTCCAAGCAGAGCGCTCAACGTCACGCCCGAACTGTTCGACTTTGTCAGTCACAATTAGTCAGTTCACTTCGAGTTCCTTGTCTTGCTCTTTTTCTTTTTGTGTTTGCATCTTGGATCCTGAGTCCGGCCCTTTTATTTTGCATTTTACCACTCATGATAAACGCAGGCAAAACAACACACGCACAGCGATGGCAGCGGAATAATTTACGTTTCATACACACCACTAGCCAAATATTACTGGAGTCTTCAGCGCAAAACGCGATTCGGCTTCAATTACTATTATCACACAGATGGACTTACAATAGGTAAACATTTTGAAGACAGCAAATGACCGTTGCAACTGGTTGCAGAGATAAATAAATGGAATAATGTAATGCGAAGGTTTCAAGTAGCGCATTGGGAAAATACAGTTAGAGATATAGAAGATTGTGGGTTCGAATCCTGTTGACTGATAATATTTTGTTTAAAAGCTTTACGAAAATGACTGATTATTATTATTTTCAATTAATTGGTAGCAATGTTATTTTTTATTTTTAATATTTTGTCGCATCATTTTCATCGTCTTATTGATTTTTATTTGCTCTTATTTTTCTTCCTTATATTCTTTTTTCGTTTGGAATATGCTTGTCGCCTATAACCTCTAAGTGAGTTCCAAACAGGACTGCTCATCTATCGGTATCGCGTGAGCTCGAGTAGCAAAAGCGAGATGGTACAGTTCGCTTTTAGTGGTGAAACTGAATTTTTTCTGCCTTCGGTTTGTTCGTACATGTCATCTTTAATTGCCGTGAGTAAAGCGAGCGTGATTAATTCTTCTGCCACAGATTGCTGACCGCCGTTTTCTCGGTTACATTGCATATCAAGAGGTTGTGGTTAGGCTAGGACACGAGTGTTAATTCAAGCCGACAAAACGCGTTGTCATCCGCAGTTCAGTCATCGCTCATTCAAAATCAGCTACGGACAGAGCGACTCGCTATCCCGCCGTACCTGATGGCAGCAGCTTCCAATATGGCTCTGCGGTACATGAACAGCAGTGGCAACACTGCAGCTCTAAGTGACAGATGTCAACTATCAAGTAATTGTAAAAGGACTGTAGTTTATTTATGAAATGTGTGTTTATGCTTTTTTATTTAAAAAAAAGGTATGTTTATTTTCGAACTTGAGTCTTAATTTAGAAATGCCGTTAATTTATTGAAAAAAGTTTCCACAGTACCACTATGAGATCGATACATACGCACACAAAATGACTAACTGCTTGGTATTATCAAGCGCTGTTAAATCTGTAGCTGTTATTTCAAAGTGTATGTCGTCGCTTACTGTACCAAGGTCATGTCTTGATTCGAACTGTGTTCCTTTTCTGACAAACTCGTGATCCTTCGCCCCTTGATGTATCTCTGCGCCGCCGGCCGGAGTGGTCGAGCGGTTCTAGGAGCTACAGTCTGGAACCGCGCGACCACTACGGTCGCAGGTTAGAATCCTGCCTTGGGCATATCTGATGTCCTTAGGCTAGTCAGATTTAAGTAGTTCTAAGTTCTAGGGGACTGATGACCTCAGAAGTTAAGTCCCATAGTGCTCAGAGCCACTTGAACCATTTTTGTCTCTGCACCAGTACTCAGTGACACAAACAACAGTGCAGTACCAAGACTGGACCTCAACTTCAAACTGTTGTATTTTTTTTATTGATTGTGTGTTTTCGGCAGGGGAAAAAAAGGATTTGCTTCTCGTACCTGTGACAACAGTTTTTTGACCATGCATGGCCTAAGCTTCCCCCCCCCCCCCCCTATATTTTCATGAATCGCTGCACCACTCTTCCATTCCCAGCCCTGTTTAGGTGGCGGCCCACCTATTGATAGTCACGAAAAGCTTCAAAGAAAAAAAAAGCACCATAGAACCATAGAAACATGCACAAAGTCGGCTGTCATCAGTCACATCTTCAACTTTACCTCACAGCTCCAGTAAGGTGTGGCGGTCATGATGCTGGAACAGCCTTACAAAGTGTAGTTGGTGCCCCGGGTCAGGAAAGCTATGTTGTTCTAGATACTACTGATGTCACAGAACCCATCCCAGCGCAAACTGTTCCCTGGCCCATTCCCTATAACTACATCTTCCTATTTTGAAAATTCCTTGCCTAAAGATTCTAAGTCCTGTATCACTTGACGTAGCCATGCAATTGATTTGAAAATGCTGGTGGCCTGCTGTACTGCCCCCATGCTGCCTGTAACTGAGGTCCTAGACGTTGCCCATGGCTACTATCTAACAGCAGCACTGTTTTCTTCCTAACACTTTGCACTTTCCTAGGCTTCCTCATGTAGGTGAAGTGAACTGCACATTTCCTAGTCCTGTCTGAGGCTCTTCTCCGCTTAACTCTGGCTTTTTTGTAGAGTAGGTAACGCTACACCACTTTTTTTCCAAAACTGCCCCATAACTCATCAAAATCGGAATACAAAGACCTATTACATTGGAATAATTTATTAACATCGAGAAATGTAATGCACATTAGTACCCATGATTGTCGGCAGTAAATTATCTTTACTCACATTTTTATTCGGACTCGCTCGATGTATGTAAGAATGACGCCGTTTGGAAGCATACGGGGCTAGTTGCTTGCCCTTGGGTGAGCAGCAAAGCTCCATAGCCAGATAGAGGGACTACCCCTGGGGAAATTCTCAGGAGGGTACACTGGATGGGCTGCACGTCAATGCCACTCACTTGACCGGATCTTACTTCTGAGTTGCTGCAGTTGGACGCCGGGCACCCTACAGGCAGCATAGATATGACCGCCCGTGGTGTAAGGCCTCCAGCAGCGACTGTTTTACGAACTGAAGGTGGAAAGTGGCTTTTTAGCAAGGTCCAGGATACGCACTATTGAGAACAAAATGAAGAAATCTGTGTTTCTTTGCAGTGTTCTAGACATTACAGATAACGTCTACAAAATGGAGAGAGAGCCCACAGTTCTCGGATCTCTTTGTAAGTGTGGAACTTCGCCGAATGGCAGTTCCACAAAAACGAAATTTTTACACAATATAAGAACAGTCAGGATTGGCTAATGTAAATATTCTGGAAGTTAGAGAGAGAAATTCAACTGTGCTGCTGAGGCCCAACTTTATGTACTGCAGAAAGAGATATAGGGAGACTGTGATGTCTTTTTTCAGCAGTAAGTGGTAGGATCGCGTTACTGGTTAACTGCCTGAAGAAAAGCTCAGGGAAGGGGTCTAGAATCTTTCAAGGACCCTCTTCACTCGTCAGAGCTCGGAATATCTGTATCGCACCAATCCGAACAAAGTAAGGAACGCGAAACGCAGAAATGAGTTTTCCTTTTAAGACTAAGTCGGTACATTTTTTTCCGATTTTCGGCAGGCCTCTCTTTGATTTCTTCTTCATCTCCGGGAGCCTTCATTTGAAGTCAATTATATACTCCTGATGTATATGCTACATCTCATTTCCATTTTCCTAAATCAGTTACGGAATACTCAAGTACACACTGACACATTCGTCCTTTACTGGGTTTCATGATCACGTGTAACAAAGTACCTTCTTTGCGTCAACCAACTGTTGCACACGATACAATTTGCCCGATATTTAACACCTCAGCTAGTTTTCTTTATTTATAACAGGCACCCCGTTCTTATGCATCCTAGATTCAACTGTGAAAATAAATCTTAACATTTGTCGTTGAATGGAGAGTGCTGTGATTGATTCCATGAAGTGTATTTGTTCATACTGCAAAAACTAAATCGCAAAGAGTTTTCTTCGAAGTGACCTACCGAGCGAGGTGGCCAGGCGGCTAGCACACTCGACTCACATTCAGGAGGAGGACGTTTTAAAACCCCACCGGCCATCCAGACTTAGGGTTTCCGAAATTTCCCTAAGGCGCTCCAGGCACACGCTGGGCTCGTTCTTTTGACAGAGCACTGCAGATTTCCTTGCCCATCCTCCCCGAATCCGAGCTTGTGCTCAGGCTCTAATGACCTGGCTGTCGATGGGACGTCTAACAACACTCTCCCTTCTTTCTTCTTTCCTTCGGTGTGGTTAGTACTACCAGCACAACTGATGCACATTTAAATCTTTTGAACGAAAAGCTCATTTAGCCGACAATAAGTTGAACTGCTAGCACTTATTCTCTTTTTACATCTGGGTATAGCCATTGCACAGTGTGTAACTGCTTCTCTTAAGACATAACGGAAATGTTCGTTGATGAAATTCGTGCTCCGACCAACTAGCGGTAGAAGGTATACATATATATTGTCTTACGAGGAACATTACATAAAAAAATCTGTCCTGCTGCACTGTATTCACGCCGAGTGCGTATTAATGATACCGACTATTTCAAATAATTAAATCCTCCCCGACGTGTACGAGAACAGCTACCCGTAGTTGCACACCAATGGCTATCCTTGTACTAATTATGGCTACAGTCGATGTACGGCAATAGTTCTCCCCTAAGGTTTCCAGTTTACGTAAGCTTAATAACTCGAAGCGGTACAATAACTGTCTAGCGCTACAAAGAATATTTATGTATACTGCGCTCCGTTATTAATCTATGTCGTCGCACAAATAAATATTTCATGAACACACAATATTAAATGGTTTGAAAGAAATGCCACACAGTAAATCCGGATCTTTTCCTCTCTTGGCTTTACGTAGTGATATACTCAAGGTTGCTGATCTACCTATTTCAAGTTTAATCATTCCTAGCAGATCGCAAAATTTTCAAAAATGCACAAAAACAATCTCGTCGTCGCGTCTACGCACAAGAGCATACGTTGAGATACGATCTGATCTAGCAAGCGCTAGCAGCACATTAATAATGTTTAATTTTTTTTTCTTCTGTATTAGTATTGAGTTCACTCGTTCTATTCCGTGATCTATAAGTACATTACCTTGCAATCTACTATTATTTTGATTTGGAACTAACGGATTCTATTTCTTTTCTTTCCCTTTTCAAAACATTAAGTCACTTTATACTGGATTTCTTTTCTATGCACTTGCCACTATTCAAATGATGTTATTCCAGTGCGACTTGAAATGTGTATCTTGGATCTTGGGGATTTTATTGGGTTTTGGGTACTATTTTATATTTTCAATTTTGCGTACAAAGGAAGCGGCGTTACAAGTGTTGGGCTATATCTTGTTTTCTATCATGTCGCACACAATATTCTCTGTGTGACTGAGTCTACCTTTTAGCTTTCAAAATAAAATGAAGACTTACTAATGATAACTAACAAATGTAAAAATGTGTTTGGGCAAAGAAAAGTGCAGAAAACAGTTGGGTTCCATTTCTGTCATTCTGTTGAGAAACTGCGAGGAGCGCATAGGCTACAGAGGAAAAAAAACTGAGGTATTGTGAAGAATATGTTGTACCACGCTGTAACTATTAAACCGTGACATCCTTACAACACATTGGTACATCGACGATATTCTACGCCCCGTTTTGTAGTCGTTCATGGCAAGCCATCATGGGCCTACATTTCAGCACGATAATGTCCTTCGGCAGACGGTGACAGTTTCTGCTGCTGCTCTTCGTGCTTGCCAGACCCCAGCGAGTCTCTTCTGGGGTCTCTTCTCAATGGAGAACGTTTGGAGCATTATGGGCAGGAACCTCCAACCAGCTCGCGATTTTGAAAATCTAACGTGCCAATTGCACAGAATCTGGCACGACATCCCTCAGGAGGACATCCAACAACAATATCAATGCCAAGCCGAATAACTGCTTGCATAAGGTCCAGATGTGGACTAACCTGTTACTGACTTGCTCCCTTTGTGTAGGTCTCCATTCATGTCGCTCACTTTTTCTGAAATTGTAATCATTTGTTTGTCTTTACATGTACGTCACATTTGCTGATTTCTGCCCCATTCCGGTAATTCTTTCTAGGAGGGTCTTATTTTCTCGCATGAGGAACGGGAAGCCTAGATAATAGTCTTTTTCTATGTGTCCTTTTGCGCTTGGAATGGGAACGAGACACTAGTAATGGTAGAAAGCGCCCTCCGACATACACAATGTGGTGGCTTGCGGAGTACCTATAGAGTTCTACACACATAGAAAATTAGTGGGAGTTATTAGTTTCGGAATAACTCTTGTACTTTTTTTTAGAAACTGTTGACCTCACTGTACGAAACACGGTGGTAGTGAGATGTGGCTAGAGTAGCCAGAAGCCCCGGAGCATGTAAACGCGTAGTTATAACACTGTGCTGTCACATTCTCGAGAACAGTGGTTCAGATCCTGTCCTACCATCCAATCTTAGGTTTCCTGTGGCACCCTAAATCACTTAGCGCCAGTTCCGGGATAGGTCCTTTGAAAGGAGACGGCATTCCCCAAAACGAGCTTGTATTCCGTCTCTAATGACGTCGCCGACGGGGCGTTAATCCTTAATGATTCTTGTTACGGACTGAGCTCGAAGCTCTGTTGAAATTCCGTATCCGCGTTCCTCTGCCTGGGAGTCTTTCGTCTCCCACAGAGGCGCTGTCCTGCGCTCTTGAAACTTCAGTAATTGCACCAGCTGCTGCAACGCACACACCTGGCAATCCGGAGCGAAGCATCAAATTGGCTACAGCTCTCTGGCTGACGAAAGAGAGAGCGCGTTAAGGATGGCGAAAATGAAGCAGGTGGTGGTATTGTCTCGGAAAAACCGCCTTCGTCAACGCTGCGGCGAATATCGACCCTTTTAATATCTTCCTTTCCTTGTTGTGTACTAGATTCTATCCACAGTTCGTAGACGTATTCATTTCCGCCTATTAAAACCGAGCTAAAGTCTTACTTGAAGGATTGCGGTTCTGAGGTGTACTATATACTCCAGTGACATGCAATGCTTAGGACGGTGAGATGTGTCATTTTGTGTAAAAAAATTGTACTCACTTTAGGAAGATATTGGGTTAAAATCTCGATGTGGTACCCCTCACGTAACTTTTTTCTTTTTCCGTTACAGGAGCGGTTGAATACCAGTATATAGTTGAAGGCAGAATTTTTTGAATCGTTAGGCTGTCTCATATTCCTTC
Source organism: Schistocerca serialis cubense (assembly GCF_023864345.2). NCBI lineage: Eukaryota > Metazoa > Arthropoda > Insecta > Orthoptera > Acrididae > Schistocerca > Schistocerca serialis. The sequence goes on along the minus strand of NC_064645.1, from coordinate 578,369,775 downwards.
TCACACTTCTTCAGTTCTCGACGTTTCGCTCCCTCTGCTGGGATTTTCCTCAGGATTCAACTGGCGTCACTGGGTGGGTGAACACTGCCGAAAGATTATGTTGCTTTCGCTTATAAAAGGCTACTGTCCAGCGCTTTTTCAGATGACTGGAGTTACTGGCTAAAAATCTTCAGGCCGTCATCATTGAACAACCACTGGAAGTAGATACTGAAAAAGAGGAGGAAACCAAAATATTCTCTTATCCGTTAAAGTTTGAGGACACGGAAGCTGTTTTTGTAAATATCATTGAAGAATAAACTGCAACAAGCCACTCTTTTTGACGAGTGCTTTATTTCAACGTAACTAGCTCCAAGGCCAATCAACGTATCATTTCCACTTTCCGCTTTCATTCAGAACACAACTGTTTTTAGTCAAATATTTTTGTGACTGATTCTAAGAATTCAATCCTTTTTTGTGAGAGCGCAAATATTAACAGCCCGTCTATCGTTCCGACTACCTTTTCCGTCTCTTCCATATTCACACAGTGAGTGCACATGAAACTAACAGGTATATCCCTAGACGAGGCACAGTGTGATTACACACTCTCGTATCTTATTCAGAGCGTGAGCATATCCCTAGAATTATTCAGTCTTTCATGGTACATACAGATTTCTTACACCATAGTGCTTAGTTTATTTTGTATATATCCGTAATGTAGATTTTGTGTATATAGTGTAAATATTAAACAAGTGTGTACACATCTTCCCGTAGTTAGTTCATTTTCTCTCCCTCCATTTAAATATTTCCTTGTATTAGTTCTTTTTTTCTTATATTAATTTTATTCTTATAGTGTAGACTTCGCTATTTATTTTAGTAGTTAATTTACATTCATAATCTTTCGGGTATATTCTACTTGCTGTACAAATAATAATGTTAGCTGAGCTTCTGGTGTGTTAAGCAGCGTGCTGGACTCGTTTGATCCTTACATAGGCATCGTGGTTACTGTCCTGAACAAAATCTTAAATAACTAATGACTTACAATTTTTCTATTAACACGCATATAAATAATAAGAGAGAAACATATCACAAAAATAAGTGAACAACTTCAATTATTTCACTATACTTAAGCATAAAGGTTCATGAATTGGCTTAACCTTTTGTCAAACCTGTTCAGTGTACAAATTCTCTTAGATCCTTGTGTGGATAAAGGCCTTTCCGCTTATAGGGTAAACTAATGTATATGATCCTGGATAGGGTACTTATGTAAATACAAATGGGCAAGTGTATAAGAGTTTCCATTTGTGATTAAGTTTTCCAAGTTAAGTAGACTTTGCATGCACTCGGAGCAATACTTCTTGTCCTGTCTGGAATGATACAGTGCGCACTAATCTTTTTCCCTAAGACTTGTTCCTCTGCTCGGCCTTTTCTCCTAGGTTAATCAAGGTTTGGCGTATTTTTTGTTCAAGTGACATACCTCCCTTAGATACTGTAGGCAGTAGTTTTTCCCATTCGTCCGTTCCCCGTTTCTCAAACATTAATTCTGTTGGTGTAAAACCTTTCAAAGTATATGGAAAGGTATCAGTGATTTGCTGGAATGGGTAGATGAACTCGCTCCATATTGTACGTTTCTCTGATGTGCAGCAGCGTATAAATCTATTAAATTCCTTAAACACGCTCTAGGGATTTTGTTTTGTGATGGAATCGCGATACCAGTATGTGTTTTATTTTATGTGTGATCGTCAATTCCTTCCACCTGTTGTCAGTGAGGTACGATGTATTATCAGTTAACAGTACCTGCTGTTTCCCCCCTCTCAGGAGATAACTGTCCGTAATTCTTCTAATAATAGAACTGGCGGTCATTGACCTCACTGCGTACAGCTTAACATACTTTGAAAAAACATAATATAAGGCAATTACATACTTAACACCGACTTTTCCTTTTATATATGGACCGACAGTGTGGACGAGAGGTTCTAGGCGCTCCAGTCTGGAACCGCGCGACCGCTACGGTCTCAGGTTCGAATCCTGCCTCGTGCATGGATGTGTGTGATGTCCTTAGGTTAGTTAGGTTTAAATAGTTCTACCAATAAATAGTTTCACTTACCTTTGGTTGTACTAGTACTAGATCTATACTTCTTTCGTGTTGCTTTTTGTTTTTTGTACATCGTGGAACAGACCATCTAACTAATACAATTGTACTTTAATGCCTATCTTTGGCAGAGGTTTTTTTCTATTGTACTGGTTCTGGTTAAATCTACTGACGCCCTTCTTTCATTAATTCTAAAGAACCACTTTCCCTGTTCTATGTCAATCTGTGCCTTGTACTGCAGTATCCATATCGACAAGACAATTAACTAGAAGTTTTTCCACGACTAGCAAAATGCATTTTAAAGAAAATTTTTCAATAATAATGGTTATTAATTCCTGAAGTTTCACCGCTTCAGATTTGCTCGCTACTGCAAGCAGGATCCAATAGTTCTGCACTGGGGAGATTGTTATGTTTGTTTGCTTTTATGTCTCACTAAACAAACCTTGCAAAATTACATTTGTGAATGCAAATGTGTCCAGTACAATGTGCATATCTGTATCAGCTATCCTGGCATTTATTAGGGGCTGTACAGACTTCCGTTCTCTCCTAAATTGTCCACATTTCCCTGACAAAGTCTCCTTGGTATCTACTACTTTGTCATATTTCAGGCTAGAATTAGCAATTAATTGTACGACCACATCCCCTTCGTCGGTCTACGAAATTGGTGCCTATCACAAGCAGTTTTGGTTTTCCTGATTGTTTGGGGGGGGCTTGTTAATCTCTTAATTCTGAATAACCTGCACCATACGCACAGTGTGATCCTGACTTCGCCAATTTGTGTCTTGCGATGCCCGTGAATTAAATTATCTTCGGCCTTCATCTCGGCCCCGTACATGATTGTTGTTCCACTGATGGTAGCTTCCAGGAGGAGGACTGCCTGGGTGTCTACTACTGGTCCGCTCTTGCCAATTATTATATTGGTTATTACCTCCCGCCGGTGTTATATTTCGAATATGTTGTCCGAAACCCCTCTGTTCGGCATAGTCTAGTCAATTGTAAGTAGAGTTGTGGTTTCCTTTAAATCTTCGTTTGTGTCCCAGCTTCCATAGTTACCTTTTGAGTGGTACCAACAGTGCCCACTGTGTTGGTTGCTTCCACCGTTATTATTTTGCGGGTCACTATTTCGCGGATGTTCATTTTGCTCATTATTGTTCTGGGGTGGCAACTGCCCCTCTTCATAAATCAGGTCAACCAAATTCAGAACGGATAAAAAGTATTCTGCATCATTCTCGGGTATTGTGATTAATTCTTCCTTGATATGTGCTGGTAAGCAACTTTTGAGTATTTTTAGCATATCCACGTGAGAGATTGGATTGTCCAATATCTTGTTTTGTTTAGGTGTTTCCGTAGTCCCCTAAGTTTACTGCTGAATGGTGCTAGGTTAAATACCTGTCGCCTTTGCCCGACTAGGCACACTCAAACTGCTCATAAGCATGGCACCGCTCGGCCTTATCGGTTGCCCATAATGAAGTATCGCCTTGAGTACGCCCCACAACGAGCTTGATCTTCTGTGCCTCGTCCAGTTGCTTGGTAACACGTTACGGAAAGCGCTGATGAATAGCACGGGTTACGTTCTTTTACCCTCCGGAGTAAAATTCAGAAATTGCCTTTGACGAAGTAACGTTTCGTCTGTTAGAAGAATAGACCGGCAGTTGCCATTACATTGTTCGTCTGCATACCGGTATACTTCGTGTATGCCGTTGCAAATGATATGAACATTGGCAGTGCCTGGTTTTATACTCCTCTTCCTCTCCGCCTGAAGGAATAGTTATGAACGACGGATAGGTTTTGCAGCTCTCCATTCTGCCGGACTGCACATGATTGTTAGCGATTAGGGGCTCCTTTGTGGTATTAGTAGCACTAGTTAAACAGTTCTGCAGCTTTTCTTCAGCTGCCTTTAAAAGCTATTCAGTCCTGGCAATTAGTGCATTTTCCTTCTCCTTGATCACCTCTTCGACCCCTTCTATATAGGTCTTATCCTCTTGCGCTTCCTTCTGTGCCAGTGTCGCACCCTTATCTAGTAATCCTGATTAGGCTCTCTCCATTCTTTACATCCTTATTGATTCTTTCTTGGATTTTCGTTACGAACTTACTGCTCAGTTTTAAATTATTCGATTCTACAGTTCCTGTACTTCCTCAGGTAAATCTTTACATATAGTTTTCAACTCGGTAATAGTATCTTGCATCTACTTTAGACACTTATTAATTTCTGATCGAGTCCTCTTCATTTTAATCTATGTGTCGCTCACATTTTTCATCTTACCTACCATTTCCTCCTGTGCCTTGTCAACATCCGATACGTTTTCAGCTAGCTTTTCCGATCCAGATCGGTGAACAGTTCCATCTTTAATCCTTTTCCTTTTACAGACAGCTTTCATGTTAAATCATTTGAGAGATCAGTGCGCAACTTTTTACTTAGCTCATCAAATTTTTGCATTTTCTCACTTTAAAGTAGCTCAGATTTTTGTGTCACATGACTCGTAAAATCATTAAATGGTTGTGTTGTTTTGTTAAAGCTTCGACTTTTTGTGTAAAATTATTAAATTTTTATGATAGATGATTAAATTTTTCTGTTTGGTTATTCCTGAAGTCAATAAGTTTTGATCATCCTTTGCATAAGTTATATCAATGTTGGGATATCATTCTGAATACCTACTGGAAACTGCACAACCGCGCGTTTCACTAGGCTCATGTGAAGAAATGCTTCCAAGTGATATTCGTGAATTTATTTCGTCTACCGAAAGCTAACTCATCTCATTAATCACAGCATTGCTATCCTCAATCATAGATGAGCTGAAATAATACTCGCGGCTGTTGAGGGACTCACCGACATGTTCACGCTCGCTATCATTTATCGTCGCGTCGGTTGCAGCCACATTTTGTGCTTGCACATTAATTATTGAATTGTCAAGAATGGTTTTATCTGTTGTATCCATTTCTGTCCTTGTGATTTAATTACGGCAAAATTTTAAAATAAATATAATTTTCTTAGTTCTAATTTTGCAAATTATGCTCTGACGTGTTGCGAACATATACTGCAAGTCATTGTTGCCACACTTATGCTCATTCAAAATTCGCAGTGATAAAACGATTTTTAATAAATACACTATTTTACTTACAAATGCTCGAATTTTTGGGATGGGAGGGGAGAGGTACTACTGTCACTAGATACTTGAGAGGCGCTACCAAGCGTAGCCATGCTGGCTATAAGTTAGAGCTTTCCTACCTTCTCGGTGGGTTACAGTTTCTTTTTCTGCCAGTTTACATACAAATTTTACACTCAGTCCATGCATATCCTTCTTGGTTATATTACTCGTTTATGCAGAATGATACAATCACAAGTGAGGTAGCCGTTATACTCGAAGATTTTAGGTATCATTTTTAGGATGAATAATTTAGAAATGACAGAAACTGCCTCCCTTTCCAGAAGATATATTACAAAAAAACTAGCTGTCCGACAAACACGCAACACGTCCACCCAGAATCACGGACGGGAAGAGACATATAGCGGAAGAGAGAAATATTTGATATCAGCTTAACGAAACATAAGGCTATAAATATATATTCTTTTTTCATGTCCTGAAGCTCTCTTTTTTGGCGCAGGTATATTTATATTGCATCTCTTCCGCGCACAGTCTTGCTATACTTATTAAAAGACATATACCTTATGGGTAAGCCAAAATAAGATCTTTCACACTACTCAACACTACGTCACGAAAATACTGCGTCCTCACGTGTTACCACTCATGCGATAGTTCTCTAGTACACGTTTCAACAGAATAGTGTTCGTTCACGCGTAGCATGTTCCTCTATGAACTGTGCGCGTTGTTTAGATATTCCCGTGGCCAGCAATATTCCCAGATCTGCCCCCGACGTATCATGTATGGGACCACCTCGGACGTCATCTCCGTCCAGCACCAGTATGCAGGATATCAAGGACCAGTTACAACATATGTAGGCCACGTTGCCTCAGGAGAGGATACAGTGCTTTTATGACACCCTCCCCGTTGGAATCAGTGAGTGGATCCAGGCCAGAGGGCGTTGAACGTCATAATAAGGGTGCTCATGCTGCCGAGTTCTTTGTAAATTTGACTCAATCTTGTAATCACTAAAATAATATCACATACGTTCTCAGTCCGAAATATTTCATTTCGTTTCTTTATCCTTCTTGGTGATTATCTTATTTTCAGGCAGTGTGTATGAAATTATAGTTATGAAGTAGTCGATTAAGCAAACAAATCTTTGATAATCTCACCTTCGAACTATGTGTAACCTGTTTTGCAGGAAGGAGTGATGGTATCATAGTATGATGTGTCGCTGCTGCGCCACACTCAGGAGTTAAGGGCGAGGACAAGGTGCCCGGACTGTCACTGACTGAGCAGTTTGTATGCAATGGCAACAATCAAATGTGGACAAAACTAGCCCCAAAAAAATTTTCTGGCTGATATCTCTGAAGAAAATTTTCGCGTTAATTTAAAACACGGAGTGATAATGCAATAACCCAAAGTAAGACACTCTGGGAGAAGTGAAATTGTAACAAAACGTTGACACATTGGGAGGGCTTTTTGGAACAAAGAAGGCTAACAGCTAAGATAATTCGAGGAACCAAACGGACCTTCACACAAAACCAACTAACCCAAATCGAGGAGGACTTTGCTAAGAATAACTCCAGAGATTTCTATAGAACCTTCAAGTAGACACTCAAAAAATACAATCCACCAAGCCTCCACTTCAGAGACTCACAAGGCAAACTGGTTTTTAATGACAAGGACAACTGTCATCTCTTAGCTCAGTACTTTAGAAATCTACTAAACTGTGCTCCACCTAGTGAAGACTTCAACTACAAACAAACCTCACCAAACCCGGACTCACTACCTTCTGCATTGGAAGAAGTTCGACAAATCATTCAACTTCTCAAGAATAATAAGACAGCTGGAGAGGACTCTATCATTGTTGAACTCTGGAAATGTGCTGGAAGTAATGTGGGCAAGCTCACCGGGATCATCCAGAACATCTGGGAAACAGAGAAATTACCACCTGACTGGAACACTGCTCCGATCCATCCCCTTCGCAAAAAGGGAGATGTTACTGATCTGAACTACTACCGTGGAATTTCTCTTGTCCCAGTAACATAGAAGATTCTCTCCAAGGCATTACTAACAAGGGCAGAAGATCAACTGGACAGTCAACTGGGAGAATATCAGGGAAGCTTCAGGAAAACCAGATCCTGTGCTGAACAGATCCTCAACATTAAAACGGTACTGGCGTACTCCAAGATGAGAAACCGCAAAGTGGTTGTCGCCTTTCAAGAAGGCCTACGACTCTGTTGATAGAGAAACGCTTAACAAAATACTCCAGGAATAAGGAATGGACAACAGAACCCGCAGACTCATCCTAGAAACCTTGAAAAACACCCATTCGAATGTCAAATTTAGAGGTGAGATCTCAAAAAGCTTTGAGATAAAAACTGGAGTGAGACAAGGCGATGGACTCTTCTCTCCCCTCTTCTCTTCAACTGTGTCCTCTGAAAGGTTGTAGAGAATGGCGCAAAGAACTGACCAACTTGGATGTCCAGAGTGGTGTCTATCTGGGCCATAACAACGAAGGACTGGTTGTAGATTGCCTGGCTTTTGCAGACGTAATGACACTGATTGTTGATTCTCCTGAAATGGCAACAACTCAGGTAAACTGCTTGAGAAAACAGACAGCCATAACGGGTCTTCAAGTGTAGCTGGAGAAAACCTAGTTCTTCACCAACATAAAAGAAGCTAACAAAGAGATGTTACTAGACCAGGGAAATATCAAAATGAATGCGAAATTTAAGTATCTCGGCGAATGGATTGAACCCAACTTATCAGAAGAAACGTCATTGTTCTTGAGAGTCAACAAGCTGGAACTAGCCTATCGACTGACTATGAACACCAACAACAAGAAATGTCTGTCACGCAATCTGAAACTTAAGCACTACACATCAGTCATACGATCAGAAGCCCTGTATTCCATGGAATTTCTATGAACCGGAGGGGTCTGACGGAGAAATTGGAAGTCAGAGAGATGAGAATCCGCAGGAAGATCCTAGACCCGGTAGAAGAAGCTGGGGAATTCAGAAGGTGGCATAACTCGTAACTCTACGAACATATCTAGAGGCTCTCTGACTGTGCAAGAAAAAGGATAGCTTTTTATAGCCATGTTGCAAGATTGCCTCCAAACAGATTGACCATCCGTCTGTTCACCTTCTGGCAAAACAAGAAGGTTCGCACCACTTGGCTGGCAGAAACCGAGAACGACATTAAAGAACCGGGAATAACTTATCTCCAGAATAGACAGTCTGTGAGACACACACTGAAGGAAGTCCGAGGAATTCAGGAAAAGCTCCGAAGAAAAGGTACCATCTGGACAGAAGAAAGGAAGGAGTTGCGCCGACAGAGGATGCGACAGTACTGGGCAAAGATTAAAGCCCAACAGTTGAACAAGCGTGGTTCAAAGTAGGCCCAGTCGAAACAAGAAGAAGAAAACACAGAGTGAAGACTTTAGAATCCCATGACACCAGTATCGACTTGGGATTAGAAGTAAAGACACCCATGCCATGTGCGTATGGTGTTGGCGTCCTCTAGTGAACCAGTGTCAGTGGAGTCTCTGGCGAGCTGCCGTAAAGCACAAGCAATATATTTCATCTCTCATTGCTTCAAATTTTGGTCTCATGACTTTTCTTTTTTTTTTGCCGGCCGGAGTGGCCGTGCGGTTCTAAGCGCTACAGTCTGGAACCGAGCGACCGCTACGTCGCAGGTTCGAATCCTGCCTCGGGCATGGATGTGTGATGTCCTTAGGTTAGTTAGGTTTAATTAGTTCTAAGCTCTAGGCGACTGATGACCTTAGAAGTTAAATCGCATAGCGCTCAGAGCCATTTTTTTTCTTTTTTTGGAATTTCCCAGTGAAGTGTAGTGGACTCTTCTGTCTATCTGATAATAACCTAAGTACAGAAGTAACAATCTATCGATCCCTTAGCAATACAGTTCCGTGGCTTACAACAGCCGCCGATGTTCATGTGAGAAGACCGAGAGATGAAACCAGAAGCGCTAGTTGGTACGGGTGGGTAAACGGGGAAAGTAGCTGGTAAATCGTCGGTGTCGTAATGCTCTGGTCCATGAAACATCTCCATTCCTAATGTTTCATCCAGAGTTGCGCTGGACACCTTCAGAGAGCGCCTCGTTCCGCTGAGTATTGCCTACTGACGGATTGGACGTCGCAGAGTGGCGTAAATACTGTGAAAAAAAAAACTGTACATATGATCGGCAGAGACAGTCACTGTCAGGAATAAAACTTAACTATTCAACTGTCGTTTGTAACAGATAAATCTGATGATGCTCCAAAAGGGTTGGGTTGTTTTGGGGGAAGAGACCAAACAGCGAGGTCATGGCTCTCATTGGATTAGGGAAGGACGGGGAAGGAAGTCGGCCGTGCCCTTACAAAGGAACCATCCCAGCATTTGCTTCGAGCGATTTTAGGGAAATCGCGGAAAACCTAAATCAGGATGGCCGGACGCGGGATTCAACCGTCGTAATACCGTATGCGAGTCCAGTGTGCTAACCACTGCGCCACCTCGCTCGGTACTGCAAAAGGGTTAAACGAATTATTGGTAACAAAAACTTTCAACCAAGACTGGTTTTATTCTTAAGTATTAGGTAAAGCTTATCTATCGATTCTGTAGAGCTACTAAGTTTCATGTCTTCTTTTCTGTTTATATATTTTATGGCTTCACTATATAACCACAGATAATAGTTGATCATTGTAGATAAAATTTTGGTTTCGGAAAACTTCACCTCACAATTCCCTGACTGAAGAGCATCGTACAAGCTCCTACCACGCCTCTTTTTCAAAGCGTGTGTGTAGCTCTCCTACGCCCAAGTTAAGCAGAAAAAGTAATGTTGAGCAGATAGCTTTCCACGCTGCTATTGGCTGCGTGATGTCACTAGGGAACGACCCCAGGATCGGGAAAGTACTGTAATATGTAAGCGACGCATTTATGCGATGAATTTGTGGAATGCTTTAGTTTTTAAGGGAATACGGAGATGTAAGTTAATATACCGTTACTGTCAAAGAGTTACAACTACATTCTTTAACTTGCTCACCCTTTAAACAGACACTAATAACTTAAAAAGGAACTTAAGCAAATAGCAACTATCACAGTGAAAAACGTACAGGGATCAAAAATCCGCAGAACATAGTTAGTTTTTACAGAATTCTGGTAAAGTGAAAGTCAGAAACGAGCAAGCACTTTTCTTACTTGGCTCTAAGAAAACTTGTAATGACGAAACAACAGCTACACAATGCAATTTTCATTTTGTGTGCATGATAAGCTTAAAAATCTTCAAGTAGAAGGGGAACAGTGCCATTTCAAGCTCTTTAATGCCAGAAAGCATTTGAGTTAACTAATACAAATACTGCACACATTTTAATACTTTTAGCCACATCTCTACCATTTGGTCTTTCTATAAAAGTGGATACAGAATATAGATCGAAGTTGTTCAAATTCACCAGTAGAAAAGGAAATAAGCTCCAAAACTTAACAATAATGCAAAATACGCTCTTCGCGGAACATAAACGAGTTGCGCTAAGTAACGCTGGCATGTGGTGCGGGAGATAATCCATATCTTGGCAACGTCAATCTTAGAATCTCGTTAAGTAGTTGCAGATCAAATTTTGTTAGATAAAAACTATCAGAGGAGCTACTCTTCTGTTACTAATCTAAGTTCCCACACTACCTAATTCACACAAACACTGTTAAATGCTACCTTAAATGGATAACAAATGCTTTGCGATGGTGAACTGCCTCTAATTTGATGACAACCAACGCAGGCGGATAAATCTTCCCGTTCTGGAATATGTTTTCTTTGCTTCTGTATGAACAATGCCGCCAGGAATTCTGATAATTAACTTTATTTGAAGCGTAACAAACAACGTAACCAACAAACGCACATTTACCAGCACTCTACGTTGTGAAGACTTTCGATTGATTTGCCGATTCACTCCTGCGATTTTGACTCTGAACTAACTACCACCGGTACCCACAACTGGCGCTATAACTGCCTCGCCGCCTCAGTTGTTGTCTTTTATAACGTCTCTGACCCACGCAGTTCCCGTGCTGAAGTGATACTGTCGTCACCGATATTACAGAGATATACTTTACAGGGCTGGAAATCGAATAGAAGGGTATGAAAAGGTTATGGGTAAATTTGGAGAGGATATGGAGGCCAACAGGAACGGGAAACAACTCTTGGATTTCTGTGCCAGTATGGGCTTAGTAATCACAAACTCCTTTTTTAAACATAAGAACATTCACCGGAATACTTGGGAAGGCAGGGGAACCAGATCTGTCATTGACTATATAATAACAGATCAGGAATTCAGGAAGGCTGTGAGGGACACACTTGTATTCAGGGGATTCTTTGATGACACTGATCATTATTTAATCTGCAGTGAAATTGGGATTGTGAGGCCGAAAGTGCAGGAGGTCAGGTCCATATGTAGGAGGATAAGAGTGGAGAAACTTCAGGATAAGGAAATCAGGCACAATTACATAACAGCGATCTCAGATAGGTACCAGTTAGTTGAATGTAGTCAATTACAGTCACTGGAAAAGGAATGGACAAGGTACAGGGACACAGTACTAGAAGTGGCTAAAGAATGTCTTGGAACAGTAGTGTGTAAAGGTAGGATGAAGCAAACAGCTTGGTGGAATGACACAGTCAAGGCAGCCTGTAAAAGGAAAAAGAAGGCCTATCAAAAATGGCTACATACTAGAACTCAGGTAGACAGAGAAAGTTATGTTGAAGAAAGAAACAAAGCCAAACAGATAATTGCAGCATCCAAGAAGAAATCTTGGGAAGACTTTGGAAACAGGTTGGAGACTATGGGTCAAGCTGCTGGAAAACCATTCTGGAGTGTAATTAGCAGTCTTCGAAAGGGAGGTAAGAAGGAAATGACAAGTATTTTGGACAGGTCAGGAAAACTGCTGGCGAATCCTATGGATGCCTTGGGCAGATGGAGGGAATATTTTGAAGAGTTGCTTAATGTAGGTGAAAATGCGATCAGTAATGTTTCAGATTTCGAGGTAGAATGGGATAGGAATTATGATGGAAACAGAATCACATTTGAGGAAGTGGAGAAAATGGTCAATAGATTGCAGTGCAATAAAGCAGCTGGGGTGGATGAAATTAAGTCAGAACTCATCAAATACAGTGGAATATCAGGTCTTAAATGGCTACACAGGATGACTGAAATGGCCTGGGAGTCGGGACAGGTTCCATCAGACTGGACAAAAGCAGTAATCACACCAATCTTTAAACATGGAAACAGAAAAGATTGTAACAACTACAGAGGTATCTCTTTAACCAGCGTTGTGGCTAAAATCTTCTCAGGTATTGTTGAAAGGAAAGTGCGAGTATTAGTTGAGGACCAATTGAATGAAAATCAGTGTGGGTTTAGGCCTCTTAGAGGTTGTCAGGACCAGATCTTTAGCTTACGGCAAATAATGGAGAAGTGTTACGAGTGGAACAGGGAATTGTATCTATGCTTTATAGATCTAGAAAAGGCATATGACTGCGTTCCTAGGAGGAAGTTATTGTCTGTTCCACGAGATTATGGAATAGGAGGCAAACTTTTGCAAGCAATTAAAGGTCTTTACATGGATAGTCTGGCAGCAGTTAGAGTTGACGGTAAATTGAGTTCATGGTTCAGAGTAGTTTCAGGGGTAAGACAAGGCTGCAACCTGTCTCCACTGTTGTTCATATTATTTATGGATCATATGCTGAAAACAATAGACTGGCTGGGTGAGATTAAGATATGTGAACACAAAATGAGCAGTCTTGCATATGCGGATGACTTAGTTGTGATGGCAAATTCGATTGAAAGTTTGCAAAATAATATTTCAGAGCTAGATCAGAAATGTAAGGACTATGGTATGACGATTAGCATCTCCAAAACGAAAGTAATGTCAGTGGGAAAGAAATATAAACGGATTGAGTGCCAAATAGGAGGAACAAAGTTAGAACAGGTGGATGGTTTCAAGTACTTAGGATGCATATTCTCACAGGATGGCAACATAGTGAAAGAACTGGAAGCGAGGTGTAGCAAAGCTAATGCAGTGAGCGCTCAGGTACGATCTACTCTCTTCTGCAAGAAGGAAGTCAGCACCAAGACTAAGTTATCTGTGCACCGTTCAATCTTTCGACCAACTTTGTTGTAGGGGAGCGAAAGGTGGGTGGATTTAGGTTACCTTATCAACAAGGTTGAGGTTACGCATATGAAAGTAGCTAGGATGATTGCAGATACTAGTAGATGGGAACAAAGGCAGGAGGGTGTCCACAATGAGGAAATCAAAGAAAAACTGGGAATGAACTCTATAGATGTAGCAGTCAGGGCGAACAGGCTTAGATGGTGGGGTCATGTTACATGCATGGGAGAAGCAAGGTTACCCAAGAGACTCATGTGTTCAGCAGTAGAGGGTAGGAGGAGTCGGGGCAGACCAAGGAGAAGGTACCTGGATTCGGTTAAGAATGATTTTGAAGTAATAGGTTTAACATCAGAAGAGGCACCAATGTTAGCACTGAATAGGGGATCATGGAGGAATTTTATAAGGAGGGCTATGCTCCAGACTCAACGCTGAAAGGCATAATCAGTCTGAAATGATGATGATGATGATGATACATGACAGTATTCACAGTATTGTTACTTCGGTTTAAGTGCTCATCTAGTATCACATCAAGACCTCTCACGCCCACATCCACCTTCCATCGAGTTCCAGCCTTATCCTTCCACATGTCGGAACTTCTACTATATCCCACTACCCAGTAATGAAACTCATCCCGATACTCTTCTGCTTCTCACTGGTTTGATGCGGGCACAGGAGAGTGATACTGAAAAGCAGTTTATTTATTTAGAAAATAAAGTAGCATTTCGTGAAAGGGAAAGTTCAAATAAAGCTCACAGGAACCGTGTTAAGAAGGAACTAAATACAGAAAGTGAAGACTCAAATCAGGAGGGGGCGGGGGGGGGGGGGGGGGAAATCAGCACTGCGAAACATATGTGACACTACCTATATACTGTGGAATTAATACTATGGAAATACAAGAGGAGGTTGTGAATATGTTGAACCAAGTAATTTCAGAGGGTGAGGAAGAATAGATGGAAGAGGAATAAGGAGATAATATAAATAATTCTGACAACACCTTGGACGGGGTTGCAGAAACAGACGTTTGTACAGAGTGTGAAAAGTTAGAGAGATGTTTTGATTTATTCATAGTGGATAGCATTGTAAAAGCCCCAAACCGAGACCTAGACTAAAAAATCAGTTAGGGGTTTTAACAGTTTGTCTTTTAGTATCATTTGAAATCATTGCTGGAGTTCACAAATGTCAGGTCAATTTATATAGATTTTCATATTAAAAACGTTAACTACTTTTTAGTTTCGTAATATAAAATCCAGAGAAGATTATTATTTAATTAATATCTATTTGTTTTGTTGTTGTGGAATGAATGAGAATGAGTGAGAGTGTGTAAGTGGGACACACGTAGAAATTCAATATTGTATAATGTACAAAATTATGTAAACGTGTAGTGGTAAAGATGTGTTTTCCCCTCGTTGCTGATGACGTATGTCTAAGAGTACTTGCCTTTGTAAGAAGGTAGCCAGAATAGCTGTTTGCAGAGTAAGAGTTTTCTAAATAAATTCCCAAATAGTTTTCCTTTCGTTTGGTTTTGTTTAACATTATATTAATATTTGCATATTGAAATGACGTGAATGCAACTTGGAATAGTGATTGGCGTAGGACAGTTTTGGCACTAGAATGATCTCGAACGATTGTTCTGATTGGCTGGTCATTTTGATCAACCAATCAGAGTTTAGCAGTTTCCGCGCACTGCCAGGTAATAATAAGCTGTGGAAGGAGCAGCATTGAGAAGTCGCTGGGTAGCTATTGAACGTGCAGTTCTTGTTGAACGTGTCCATCTGCATAATGTATAAAATAAAGAAGTTATTGATATTTCGCGTCCACATTGTGTTGCCGTAGAAGCAGTTGCATTTACGGACAGTTTTGTGAAGTTTGGAAGTTCTAGAAATGTTTTGTTGGAAAGATAAACGCGAGTGAACTATCGGCCTTTGTAAAATTCCTTGTGGCATGTTTCGTATCCGTATATGTAATATTTGGCGAGCAATTTCTTTAATAGAAATCCACTGAAAAGGACTGAATGTAAAACTCAGATAGAGTAGCGGCGCATTGAATGTGAAATCGCGTAATTCTTCGGGTTGGACCTAAGTACATTTCTGGCTGCCTTGCGTGTGTACTGGGCAGCATGAACTGTGAACTGAGGACAGTGATGTTGTTCACTAATTACACGTGGGCTGAAGGCAGGTTTCGTTTCTAAACTGAAATGGAACAAAAGACTCGTTTCAGAATTTTGACATTTTGCGGAGAGAACGAAGCAACCACTTTCCACACGAAAAGTGTTATAAGAATTTACAGGATAGCTTGCTACCAGAGTTAACGCGGATGTTGCAAGAGACGTATTGACGACGTTTTCTTCAACGCTGCTTTTACGTCGTCAGCGCAGTACATACGTATGCAGAGAAACGGGCTAGTGATCTGCCGCCGTACTGAGGTAGGTGGAACTTTTGTGGTGAACAGTACGACGAAAGACAGTGACATTTAGTGCGAAAATTAGACACACCCCGCGGCAATATGTTATTTTGCTTCCAAGACAGCAGGATTCCTTAACTTCGTCTAATTTGTGATCTCTAGTTTTTATTTAAGATTCTCGCTATTCTCATTTCTGTTACTTCTCATTGCTTTGGTCTTTTTCCAATTTACTCTCAATGCAAATTCTATTCTCATTAGACTGTTCATGCCCTTCAACGGATCCTGTAATCCTTCTTCATTTTTCTCTGTGAATAGAAAAGTCATCAGAAAATCTTATCACTGACATCCTTTCACGCTGAATTTTAATCCCACTCCCGAATGCTTTTATCTCTGTCATTGCTTCTTCGACGTATACATTGAACTCTAAGGGTGAAAAAAAGTATCCCTGTCTTACACCCTTCTTAATCCGAGCGCTTCGCTCTTCGTGTCCCAGTCTTATTGTCCCCTCTTAGTTCTGAACATATTGTGTATTATCCACCTTCCCCTGTAACTTATTCCTATTCTTCTCAGAATATCGAACGCCTTGCACCGTTTTACACTATCGAACGCATTTTCTTGGTCGACATATCCTATGTCTTGATTTTTCTTCAACCTTGCTTCCATTATCAAGCGCAACGTCAGGACTGCCTCTCTGGCACCTTTACCATTCCTAAAGCTAAACTAATGGTCATTTAACAGAGCTCCCTTCTGCTGTATATTATTCTTGTCAGCAATTGGATACATGAGCTGTTAAACTGATTGTGTAATACGTGTAGCACTTATCTGCACTTATTATCTTCCTAATTCCGTAGATAATATTTTTCCAAAAATCTGATGGGATATCACTAATCTCAGAGACTCTACATACAAATCTGAATAGCCACTTACCCCAACGATTTCAGAACTTCAGATGGCATGTTACCTAGCTCTTCTGCCTTATTTAATCTTAAGTCTTCTGGAGTTCTTTTAAATTCTGACTTCAGCTTGGATCCCCTATATGGGGCATTCAGTGTACTGTTTCCACCTATCCACTATATCCTCTGCATTTAACAGTGGGATTCCTACTGTACTCTTAATATTACCACCTTTGTTTTTAATTTCGATGAAGGCTTTTTGAGTTTCCTATATACTAAGTCAATCCTCGCGAAGATTATTTCTTTTTCAATTTTTTCACATCTCTGCTGCAGCCATTTCGTCTTGGCTGCACAGAACTTCCTATTTATTTCATTCCGAATGGATTGACAAAGCTGCATTCCTATCTCTCCCTAAATACTTTTTTCCTTCCTTCTATCGTCGATGAACATAGGAACATCGATATCATCATCTCTTCGTTCTTTTTATCTGCTCTAGAGAATTCTTTGTCAATTTTTAGTAATCGTCTAAATATCATCAGTGCTTACGTTACAGCTATAATTATCAAGTGTACTTTAGTCTGAAGAATGGCCCCTACCAGCTCGTCCTCATTCGGCGTCGTGAAATGACAATGGCCGAAAGATATACCGAGCAAAGAGCAGTGGAAGGGTGCACATTTTCAACTTAATTGTGGATTAACATGAGAACAAAATTTTATAAGTATTGCATATAATCGGGTAATTTATTCGTTGACAGTTATTATTGGCACACGGCCACTAGAACATCTTGTGGCTATTTTTCCAGCATCAAGCTTATTACCTTTGCGACTTTGTTTCAGGAATATGAACATTGTAAAATTATGTTTTGCAGCTTCTTCATTTTTTCTTTGTTATAAAGTATTTTATTCCACTGCCTACGTCTCTTATGGGAGAGTATAGCCGCCATATTGAGTCATTATGTAACACACTTCTGGTTAATTACAGCTTATTCATCCATTCCATTATCTTTGCTACTAAGTTTTTAATTTCGATTCATACGTTCGTTACAGGAGAGTGTAGACATGTGAAAAGGAAGCAAAAGTTCTGGTCCTTAAGATGGATGCAAAGGGCCTCGAAGTCGATGAAGTTCAACAGGATTCACACCTTAAATAATACACTGTACAGCCTAAAGTACGAAAAAAGAAATCGCAAGAATTGTCGCATTGCCTATACTGGACACAAGAACTTAGGGGAAATTAGGTTTCTGCCGACTTCTGCCTGATGTATCTTCTATATATTTGCGCGCGATTTGCATGTATAATGGCGAAATAAACAGAAAAACATGTGAAACATTGACCACTAGAGAAAGTAAGCTCAAAGTTTCCAAATATTAGCACAATAAGTAAAGACTGAAATAATCTGATTTCGAAAATCTGAAGGTTACTCATAAATCGGATAATATTACCTATTTCAAGCCAGATGAAAAGTACAAAATTGTTAAGGCTTTCGTGGCCACTTGTTGACAAACTGCCTACTGGCTTCTGTCCCGGGTTCTTCGGCCGACGTTCATCTAATGATTTTTCTGACGTTTCGCCAGCACGAGTGGCTGGCATTGTCAAAGCTTCACCCTCCATTGCTGGTGGTGAACTGGAGCCGAGCTCGCGGGCGCAGACTATATGTACCTGGCGCGCCAACATCCGAGGGCTTCTCCGCGGTCATTTCCGGTGCGGTTCTCCTCTTGCTACCTGCGACGGTCGTTCGCTGCAGTACGGGAAGCCAGGATCCGTTGACCTTAAGGCTTTCCTCTTTCTTGTTCAAACTGTTCGCGTGTTTTTGTATTTCTACAACTTCTCTGAAGAAGCGCGTGTGATAGTGCTTCTCTATAGCCAGAACTTCAGTGTCGGCGAATTTTATTACGTGGTCGGTCTCATTCAGTGCGTGCTCTGCCACGGCCGATTTCTCCACCTGCCCCAACCTGCAATGTCGCTTATGCTCTTTGATCCTGGTGTTGATGGATCGTCCAGTCATTCCGACATAAACTTTTCCGCATGTGCATGGTATACGGTATATTCCCGACATTGCAAGTGGGTCTCTTTTCTCCTTCGCCGATCTAAGACACTCTTTGATCTTCCTTGTCGGTTTGAAAATCGTCTTTACGCAATGTTTGCGCAATATACAGCCGATTCTGTCCGTCACTCTGGGAACGTATGGCAGAAAGGCCGTACCCGACATTTCTTTTTCTGGTTCCTTACTTCGCCGAGTTTTTGGCTCTGTTACACTTCTAATATAATTTTTGGGAGTACCCATTGCTCCTCAGGACAGTTTCGAGGTGTTGCATTTCTCGTTTGAGGTGTTGCGGCTCACATATTCGTCCTGCTCTCGTTACGAGCGTACTAATCATGCCTCTTTTCTGGCTCGGGTGGTGGTTGGACAGTTTGTGCAGGTATCGGTCCGTGTGTGTCGGTTTTCGATACACGCTGTGTCCCAGGTTTTCGCCGTCCCTTGTGACCAGAACATCTAGAAATGGCAGTTTTTTGTCCTTTTCTACTTCCATGGTAAATGTTATGTTGGCATGGAGGCTGTTCAAGTGTCTCAGGAAGTCACCGAGCTGTTCTTCACCATGGCTCCACAGCACGAAAGTATCATCGACGTACCTGTACCACACCTTAGGTTTGCAAGTCGCCGAGTCCAGTGCCTGTGCTTCGAATTTTTCCATGAAGAAGTTGGCCACCACTGGACTGAGAGGACTACCCATGGCGACGCCTTCCAGCTGTTCGTAGAAATCTCCATTCCACGTGAAATAGCTCGTGGTGAGACATGTATGGAAGAGCTTTCTGATTTCCTGCGGGAAAATGGAACCGATGTGCTCCAGAGCGTCACTGAGTGGCACTTTCGTAAATAACGAAACAACATCAAAGCTGACCAAGATGTCGTTTGGTGCAAGTTTCAGTTTCTTCAGCTTCTCAATGAAATGTCCTGAGTCCTTAATGTATGTGTCGGTCTTCCCCACGTGTGGCTGGAGCAGAGAGGCCAAGTGTTTTGCCAGTTTATATGTCGGTGATCCAGGAGCGCTAACGATCGGTCTCAGTGGAACGTTGTTCTTATGGATCTTGGGTAATCCATACAGCCGAGGTGGTAGGGCTTCTGTGTTGCGCAGGTTTCTCTGTATGTCCGCCGGCAGAGAAGACGCCTTGATTAATCGATCCGTATTCCGCGTGATACGCTGCGTCGGATCTGCGCTTAGTTTTCGGTACGTCGTGCTGGCGAAACGTCAGAAAAATCATTAGATGAACGTCTGCCGAAGAACCCGAGACAGAAGCCAATAGGCAGTTTGTCAGATGTAAAGTACGAGTATTTGGCAGCAAATATTAACATAAGAGCTTGTAAATAAGAGTTTACGCTAAACAATTTAGTCTAAGAAATACGTTGCTAGCGTGAACAGCTCCTCTAATGTAATGTCGGGCAGTCACAAACACTCCCAAAAAACACCGTGCCGGTGCGTAGCAGCAACAAGTCTCTGCGGCCTATTGCCTCTCCTAACAGCGGACCCACAGCTCGTAAAATTAAGAACTGTTAACAACGTCACTCAGGTGAAACAAGCTAAGAAAATGTAATTCACCTACGCCATATTAACTTCATGGGATATAACCTTCCGGTCTGCCATAATAATTAAACAGTAATGGTACACTTAATTGCGCAGAGTAAACATCACTCGGTAAAATGATGGCGTAATAAACGTCTCTCTCAAAACAATTTAACTGAATAGGATGAAATCATTAATCTCAGAAAATAGAAAAACATTCAACAAGTCACCTAGCCTACACAGACAAAGACTTGTCTGCACCAAACTGAAATTTATATGAGGAACAGGAGCTTACCTCTAGGAGGTGGTACTTAATTGCTAGCATTTACAAGTAAGGCTCTCTTGCATGGCACTTAGATTTCAGAACGATCTAAAACACAAGTGGAACAGCATACATTAATTCGACAAATTTCCTTAAAAAATTAAAAGATTGAATAAAATCAAATAAACTTAATGACCTACATTTATCACAGACCTTATGAGTAATTTAACAGCACTAATTACCCAATCCCATTAAGCACTAGTGTAACAACAAACGGCCTGACAGCTCAAAGGAAAATAACCCTGATTTGAAAGCCACCATATTTAAAGTACCAGGCAGCTTGTGGAGTAAACGAGTAACAGTAAGACAAAACTTCAAGTATCACCTATAACGTCAAGCAGCCACGTGTGTGGAACAAGCACTAACCATTAAATGGATCAAACTCAAGCACACTAGTTGCGGTTAACAATAATTACAACGGATGAAATTTTTTTTGAGATCCGTAAAGCGAGAGCCACAGAGGCGGGTCCATCACAGCGCTAGATATACCAACCACTGCTACATCAAGAAGCCGTTATTCCGTAGTTTCAACTCAATGGAAAACGCGAGAATCCAAAAGCGCACAGCATGGACGTAAGGGAAGACAAGTCAGCTGAAGGACATTGAAGGGCATAGTAAAAAGTTCGATGCAGCCACTAACGGTACACTCGTAACCAATCGTCTCCGCAAAAATAGAGCAATAGACGGGCCGACCACAGTGCGTGTTGCCCTCACGCCACGTACACTGACACTTCCCAACCCCACAAGCTCCCGCGTGTTTTCAAGACTCAGTGCCAGCGATAACATGCAGGAAGCTAAGGGTAATTCATGCCACCTAGCGGGGCGCCAGCAAATGAAGCAGGAAGAAAAGATGAAATGAAGCCGCTACGGCTCAGTATCCATGTTCAGCAGACGTAAGGGTTTGAAACTTCTGTCCTGATTTTCGCATCCTTCTGTGTCCCAAAATCAGTAAAGCTAATAATGAGACTAGTTCCGCTGTTCTGGTTACGGACGGGCCAATCGGGGCCACCGGCCACCGTGTCATCCGTCAGTCAACACCATCATTTGTCGAGAAAGCAGACGTGGAACCACAGCTACTCAGTCAAGTAACTCCTCAATTGGCCTCACGAGGCCCGATCCACTCCTCTCACCCTGGCAGATCCGGAATCCTCAGAACAGAAGCTATCCCCCACTGGTCATTCAGCTACGGAGACAGACAGTACTGGACTACGGCCAGTTTCCAGCCCCATCTTTGTTCGGTCATAAAGTGCTCCCTCCCTATTGACCGCCGGCTGCTAGGGCCGAGCGGTTCTAGGCGCTTCAGTCAGGAACCATGCCGCTGCTACGGTCGCAGCTTCGAATCCTGCCTCAGGCATGGATGTGTGTGATGTCCTTAGGTTAGTTAGGTTTAAGTAGTTCTAAGTTCTAGGGGACTGATGACCTCAGATGTTAAGTACCATAGTGCTTAAAGCCATTTAAACTATTTTTTGAACACTAATGACCTCGACAGGAAGTTGAAGTTTAACTTTCCCCAACGTTTATACTCTTCATGATACACATAAGAGATAAACACTGCTAAGGTGATTTATAGCTCAGTGCGTCGACGTAGAAAACTCTAGTGAAAGAGTTACCAGAACTCGATTTGTCAATTATACTAAAGTGACGAAAGTCGTGATATACATCTTACACTACTGGCCATTAAAATTGCTACACCACGAAGATGACGTACTACAGACGCGAAATTTAACCGACATGAAGAAGATGCTGTGATATGCCAATGATTAGCTTTTCAGAGCATTCACGCTAGGTTGGCGCCGGTGGTGACACCTACAACGTGCTGACATGAGGAAAGCTTCCAACCGATTTCTCATACACAAACGGCAGTTGACCGGCGTTCCCTGGTGAAACGTTGTTGTGATGCCTCGTGTAAGGAGGAGAAATGCGTACCATCACGTTTCCGACGTTGATAAAGGTCGGCTTGTAGCCTATCGCGATTGCGGTTTATCGTATCGTAACTGCTGCTCGCGTTGGTCGAGATCCAACGACTGTTAGCAGAATATGAAATCGGCGGGTTCTAGAGAGTAATACGGAACGCCGTGCTGGATCCCAACGGTCTCGTATCACTAGCAGTCGAGATGACAGGCATCTTATCCGCATGGCTGTAACGGATCGTGCAGCAACGTCTCGATCCCTGAGTCAACATAAGGGGACGTTTGCAAGACAACAACCATGTGCACAAACAGTGCGACGCCGTTTGCACCAGCATGGACTATCAGCTCGGAGACCATGGCTGCGGTTACCCTTGACGCTGCATCACAGACAGGAGCACCTGCGCTGGTGTACTCAACGACGAACTTGGGTGCACGAATGGCAAAACGTCATTTTTTCGGATGGATCCAGGTTCTGTTTACAGCATCATGATGGTCGCAACTGTGTTTGGCGACATCGCGGTGAACGCACATTGGGAGCGTGTATTCGTCATCGCCATAATGACGTATCACCCGGCGTGATGGTATGGGGTGCCACTGGTTACACGTCTCGGTCACCTCTTGGTAGCATTGACGGCACTTTGAACAGTGGACGTTACATTTCAGATGTGTTACGACCCGCGGCTCTACCCTTCATTTGATCCCTGCGAAACCCTCTATTTCAGAAGGATAATGCACGACCGCATGTTGCAGGTCCTGTACGGGCCTTTCTGGATACAGAAAATGTTCGACTGCTGCCCTGGCCGGCACGTTCTCCAGATCTCTCACCAATTGAACACGTTTGGTCAATGGTGGCCGAGCAACTGGCTCGTCACAATACGCCAGTCACTACTCTTGATGATCTGTGGTACCGTGTTGAAGCTGCTTGGGTAGCTGTACCTGTACACGCCATCCAACCTCTGACTCAATGCCCAGGCGTATCAAGGCCGTTATTACGGCCAGAGGTGGTTGTTCTGGGTACTGATTTCTCGGGATCTATGCACCAAACTCGCGTGAAAATGTAATCACATGTCAGTTCTAGTATAATATATTTGTCCAATGAATACCCGTTTATCATATGCATTTCTTCTTCGTGTAGCAATTTTAATGGCCAATAGTGTAATATCGTGTCTGACCATCTTTTGCCCGGCTTAGTGCAGCATGAACTCAACAAGTCTTTGGTAGTCCCCTCCAGAAATATTGAGCCATGTTGCCTCTATACCTGTCCATAATGGCGAAAGTGCTGCCGGCACAGGATGTTCTGCACGAGCTAACCACTCGATTATGTCCCACAACTTTTCGATGGGATTCATGTCGGGCTATCTGGGCGACCAGATCATTTGCTCGAAGTGTCCAGAATGTTCTCTGAACCAATCGACAACAATTGCGACCCGGTGACATGACATAGTTGTTTAGGAACATGAAAGCCATGAATGGCTGCAAATGGTCTCCAAGTTGCCGAACACAAACATTTCTCGTCAATGATCAGTTTATCTTGGCCAGACGCCCCAGTCCGGCCCATGTAAACAGAGCCCACTGCGCCGTGCTGCAGCTCTCTTTGGTGCTGTTTGTAGGGTCTCACCCTCTGTTGGAGGCCAGGCTGTATCGTTTAGTTGGCATGGTTGCAGTTGTTTTTCTTCTTGTCATGTTGACTGGCGCCACTCATTTTCGCAAGCGTTGCCTGTCCGCTAGTGGCAGCAGCGGCGGTTTTTCGATGTGTAGTAACTGTTGCCCTATCTTTGGGGCGACGTCGTTCTTTTTCCGGGTCGTGTGGGTGTGGAGTCGGTTGGGGACTGAGGAGGAGCCAGGTCAGCGTGGTGTGAGAACACGCCGAGACCGCTGGTGGCGCGCATGGACTGCCGCATGAAAGGGCTGTGGTCACGAGGGTGCACGACCTCGTCGTAAACGGATCCTGCAAGCTTTAAGATAAGTGCATTTGAATTCAAATAGAGAAACCTCCACCATTGTGATATCTCGCGATTTTCCAGTGACTTGGATCGTTTTCCAGCTCTTAGTGTCGCCGAGGTGAAGAGCAGCGAGTGGAGTGCTTGGGGAAGGCCGATCTGATTAGCTTTCCTCGACTTCTTATTGCTATTTACTGCGTTCAGATTGTTACAATTTGTTAAGCTCACGTGATGGCTGGGTGTTGTGTGATGTCCTTAGGTTAGTTAGGTTTAAGTAGTTCTAAGTTCTAGGGGACTGATGACCATTGATGTTAAGTCCCATAGTGCTCAGAGCCATTTGAACCATTTTTTGTTAAGCTCAACCAGCGGTATTATTCCTACCTGGGGGCCGCTAACGCCCCAGTTACCTGCCTTGGGGGTTGGTGTAAGTAACGGCAGTGTACGTTTCCTCACCTTGCCGCTGCTGTCCGGTAAGGCGTGTAGTTTTGACAGCTTTCTTGATTGTAGGCCGGTTGGTGATTTTTCTACGCTGATGGTAGTGATTCCTTTCTCGTTCCGGGCGCTTAAAACACAGTATTCTGGGACATAGCGCATTCCGACGGTTTCAGCTTTGGCGTATTGTTCCATCGTTGCATTTGTTTGTCGGACGTCAGGTAGCTTCAGCAAGTTATCATTAGTCAGTCGTTACACTGCCACTACTCTGAGATACCATCTTGTGAAGTGAATGAAACTCTTGGCTGCCTATCTCATCGCTCGCGAAAGTGTTTGTTCTCAGAGGTCGTTTCCTGGAGCACCGTCTGTGACTGGTCCTGGTGTTTTATTATTGTAACACTGATTATTATACCTTGTAATGCCTATATTAAAGGTTATGTATGCCTAGTTAATTGTTCTGGTCGCCTTCTGCAATAAATCTAAGTGTAAGGGTTGTGTTACAAGGTTTACCATCACTCTATTTCACTCGTTTGCTGACCGGTTGCTTGTTTTCTTAAAAGTAACCTTTGCTACTGTATTTGCTGTTTTACGGCAGGTTTCTAAATTTTTTATGTAATTGCCTTTCCTGTTGTGTAAGGCCTTCAGCCGCAATTGTGGTTATTTGCCTTAAAATTCTAATTTGGTATTGGTATTTTTAGCAGTAAGCCTTTAAACCTTATTTACTTCCATGTCTGGTGTCTGATCCCTTCTGCTGTGTTTGTGCCTACTTACCTGTAATATTTTAATATTTGTAAGTTGTAAATTGCAGCAAGTTCTTAAACGTTCTTAATTTATTGCCATTCTTGGCGTATAAGGCCTTCAGCCGTGATCACAGTAGCTTGTTTTTAAAACATTATCTGTTTTATCTGTATTTTATGGTGATTTGCTAAATTGTAACGCACTGTAAACACTACTATTTTACACTGTTGTTCATTCATTCATTAATAACGTGTGTTTTTAATTTATTGTTGAGTGTGGAATTACTGGTTTAAAATAAAAATGTATAACTGTAAAAGGCAACCAATAGTAACTGACTATGGCCCTGTCCACAAGACTATGGCCCTGTCCACAATCGTAACCGAATCCTGCCTTCCCCTGACTTGCAGGTTTCACCCCACATTATTATGGAGCCACCACCAGCTCTCACAGTGCCTTGTTGACGACTTGGTTCCATTACTTGGTGGGCTCTGGGCCATACTTGAAATCTGCCATCAGCTTTTACGAACTGAAATCGAGACTCTTCTAACCAGGCCACGGTTTTAAAGTCGTCTGGAGTCCAACGGATATAATCACAGGCTCAGGAGAGGCACTGCAAATGATGTTGTGCTATTAACGAAGGCACTCATGGCGATCGTCCGCTGCCACAGCCCATTAACGCTACATTTCGCTTCACTGTCCTAACGTAAATGTACATCCCACATTGATTTCTGCGGTTATTTCACATGCAACATAAAAATTGCAGCTGCTATGCACTGTTAGAACAGCAGATTTCACTCAACAAATTTCCGATAAGAATACAGTAAGTATGAATGATTTATTACGTAAGTAGATTATTTGAGACAAATAGCCAATAATATGACACGAAACACTCTGTATCAGACTTTACTAACTTGGCTACATTATCGGAGGCAAAAAATATGCAAATCTACAACAATAACGTAGTCAATGCGGAGAGAGTTCTCGCTGTGTGCACATCTGATGGAAGCAAGTTTGTCACAGTTGTCATGGAAACACTCTTCCGTTAGTTCATTTTCTAAGCAGTAGCCAAAGTGTGTCTGAAATACATCAGGAAAGTCTTTGGTGTAGCCGCATTGAAAAAAAAATGAAAATTTGATTAAGAGGAGAATCGTGCCGTTGAGAACTGGAAACACACAAACGATTGAAGTCGTAACGAGTAGTCTCTATGCTATATGTCAATGTTGTAGTCGAAAGATACCACAATTGGATCTGTGATAAATTAAAAAAAGTTATATGGATGGAAGAAAGAAAGAAACATTGGCATGTTACACATGCCTGTGCTCTTTGCTGGCTTCTTGATGAATTCAACACCTTCAGGAACTGTAGAGTTGTATAGTTCATTACCTCTATTGGCTGTCCAGGAATCAACCAAAATAAGGACTTAGTCTTTTTTTTGCGTATCTGGCCACATTACATGTTATAGGAAGACTTTTATATCCCTATTCATCATATTAGCGGATTTGCTAGCAAACACCTGATGCTCGGTAAACTTATATTCATATCTTCAGGAAAATGGTTGGTGCGCTCCGAGAGAAGGACATAAAACCGGGTAACGATGTAACATCCCTCACAATACCAGGCATTATCATACAAGAGTGTGGTTCCGTCCTCACCAGAGACATGCTCATTTCCCTTCATTGTGAAAGTTTGTTCAAATTGTAACTGTTTATCAATCCATTATTGGTCAGCATTAATTACCTGATCTGGTGCAGACATATTCCCTTAGTGGGGGACCTCATTTCTCTAATGAAGTGACAAGCTTTTTTTTTTAATATCGCAATCTCCTTCAACCATACACTTGGTAACTTAGTGTGTTATTTTGCGACAGACAATTTTATTATTACATTTAAATTTATTTACCCATAAGTAGGAAGGTTTGAACTGTGGTGAATTATGAGGGTTAACTCTCTTCTTAATTTAAAGGGCCCAAAGTCTCAATGTGCGGTTGTGTATTATTGCGTTTTCCCGCTTGTTTGCTATAAAATGATCATTTAATTCACGATTTATCACATTCTGCAGAATTTTGGGTTGACGAATGGCATTTTTAGCCTATTTTCAACGTTTTGTAACAAACACTTGCTCTTTATTTTCCTTTTCTGTGTGAGTACCGTTGAAAGTTTCAGACATGGTATCATTCAGCTGCTAATTATGAACGACACAGGCAAGGAGGATTAGCATTTCCATCTTTTCCCTTCACAGTTGTGTCCACATATTGTACGCCTCAGCCAAACGACCTTCTATAAACTTCGTTTATTACCTTGAAAGTGGTAGCTGATGAGATGAACTTCAGCATCCCTGAAAATCCGCCACTGGTGGCATTGCTTCATCCCACATTACCATGGCACTATCATTTTCTTTATCTGATGTCTCCTTGTCTATTTAAAGTGCAGTAATCTCCTCTATTACAGTATACTCTACTGTCAACCGTTGCTTTATTTGTTCATATATAACACGCACTTTTCCTGTAGGTACACTTTCTGCAATACCGAAGCACTAGACCAACGGCTTCACAATAACTGCCCGTCTCATTGTCCACGGTGAAACACTGAACTAACTCTGTAAACACACTTCCACAGCACAAAGATAATCTAACAGCAAACACAAACCCATCTGGCGTATTGTGACCACTGCACTGCTTGCAGAACGATACATAAACGGAGGACTTTACTAGAAGGGGAAAACCTATAACCACCCCACCTACACCATGTGATCAAAAGTATCCGGACAGCTGGTTGAAAATGACTTAAAATTTCGTGGCGCCCTCCAGCGGTAATACAGGAATTCAGTGCGGTGTTGGCCCACTCTTAACCTTGATGACAGCTTCCACTCTCGTAGACATACGTTCAGTCAGGTGCTGGGAGGTTTCTTGGGGAGTGGCAGCCTATTCTTCATGGAGTGCTGCACTGAGGAGAGGTATCGATGTTGGTCGGTGAGGCCTGGCACGAAATCGGCGTTCCAAAACATCCCAAAGGTGTTCCATAGGATTCACGTCAGGACTCTGTGCAGGCCAGTCCGTTACAGGGATGTTATTGTCGTGTAACCTCTCCGCCACACGCCGTGCGTTATGAACAGATGCTCGATCGTGTTGAAAGATGCAGTCGCCATCCCCGAATAGCTCTTCAACAGTGGGAAGCAAGGAGGTGCTTAAAACATCAATGTAGGCCTGTGCTGTGATAGTGCCACGCAAAATAATACACGGGGTCCATGAAAAACACGACCATACCATAATACCACCACCTCCGAATTTTACTGTTGGCACTACACACGCTGGCAGATGATGTTCACTGGGCATTCGCCATACCCACACCCTGCCATCGGATCGCCATATTGTGCACCGTGATTCTTCACTCCACAGTACGTTGTTCCACCGTTCAGTCGTCTAATGTTTACCCTCCTTACATCAAGTGAGGTGTCGTTTGGCACTTACCGGCGTGATGTGTGGCTCATGAGCAGCCGCTCGACCACGAAATCCAAGTTACCTCACATCCCGCTTAACTGTCATAGTACTTGCTGTGTATACTGATGCAGTTTGGAAGTCCTGTGTGATGGTCTTGATAGATGTCTGCCCTTTACACATTACGACTCTCTTCAACTGTCGGAGGTCTGTCACTCAACAGACGAGGCTGGCGCTACGCTTTTTTGCTGTATGTGTCCCTTCACGTTTCCAATTCACTATCATACCGGAAACAGTGGACCTAGGGATGTTTAGGAGTGTGGAAATCTCGCGTACAGACGTACGACACTAGTGACATCCAATCACCTGACCACGTTCGAAGTCCGTGAGTTCAGAGGAGCGCCCCATTCTGCTCTCTCACGATGTCTCATGACTACTGAGGTCACTGATACGGAGTAACTGTCAGTAGGTGGCAGCACAATGCACCTAATATGAAAAACGTATGTTTTTAGAGGTGTCCGGATACTTTTGATCACATAGTGTATTTCTCCGTCTCCTGTCAATACCATTGCAGCATAGCAGCTAAAACTTTACAGTTTTCTTTCTAGTTAGTAAAAAAATGCTCTCTTACCTTGCTTTGTGAGTATAGAGGTGAACAGTGTTTGCAAGTCATTCCAGAGTGCAACCATACCTCACCGGCAGCTTCAGCCATGTGAACAGGGTCGCATTGTGAGCCTGAGGGAAGTTTGATGGATGTGTGGACGTATCGCACATGTTGGATACAGTGTATCAGTGGTGTGATGCTGCTTTCAACAGTGTCTGTGGATAATTGTCACACCTGTAGACCAGGTCCGTTTAGTAGAGAAGCACATTGAAGTCGATGCATTGTGGTAAGCAGCGGTAGCCGACCAAACATAATCCAGGGGCGAAACTCGGGCAGATGTTGCACATGTTGAGTCGTCAGGGACCGTTGGGAAACGTTTTTTTACAGTAGTATTAAGATCACGAGTGCTTGTGGCCAGGCTACGACTGAGAGCACTACGCCACCATACACTACTGATCTGGACTCGTGTAAAAGTTTGCAGGAGAGGGGAATGGCGCTCGTATTCCGTGATGAGAGTAAGTTCTCTATTGCAGACTGCATTCGCTCACACTTTAAAGTCCCAACCCAGGTTTTTTCGTTTTGGGGCGAGGGCCTTCAGTTGCAACCCTCAGTCACAACTCGCAGTCACAGTTGGTGTTTCTGCAGGGTAATGTAACCAGGATTCGCTAAATTGCATAGGCTGTTATACCTGTGCTACTGCCATTTCTTCGACAGGAAGATGATATGCTTTCTCACAAAGAGGATGCGCATCCACATACGGCTGCTGCAAAGGAACATGCGCCTCGTGATACTGGCCAGCGGGACTACGAAATCTCTCGCCAGTTGGACACGTATGGGACAGGATGAATTGGGAACTTGTTAGTTCTCCAGAGCCTGCAAGAGCCATTGCCGAATTGCAGCAAAAGGTACAAGATGCTTCGGCAAATCTAACTCAGGATCCCATTCGGCACCTTTATGATCGTTTATATGCGAGAATACGCGCCTGCGTTGCCGCCGGAGGGGGATACACTTTGTACAGATGTGACGTTTTGAGCACCCTTTACTGTGACATGTGTGTTTCATTTGGTCTGGGTATGTTATCATATTATCCTACAGTGAAGGACTACCTTTCACCTCACGTGTCAACAAAATTGAGGGTGACTCATTTCTTTTTCCAGTAGTGTGTATGAGGCTGTAAATTGACAGGCTTTGACACTGTCTGCTGTTTTCCTTCTGTGTCATACAGAGATGCAAGTACTTTGCTATCTATATCAATTCATGGATTGTTCGTGAAAAAGTGCTTCATTTTCGATTATTATCACACTTGTAATCGGAAAATAAGTACAGTTTACATGTGTGAAAACAGAGGTCGGATGTGAGGCAGTTTTTTTGAGTAATGAGAAGACGAAAAACAAACGATGTGTAGTTTTTGTGGGCGGTCCTCGCCCACGTATCTGCAGATGTTTAATCCCTACAATAATTAAAACACTGCAACAGTGATTCTCGAGGCAAGTAAAATTAGTCTAATTTCGACAATATTTTTCCGTATACATGTTTGTAGATTTTTTAAAAGTTTTGACCGGTTTGTCATCTGTAAAAATACGTCATTCTTTTTTTTAAAAAAAAACTGTATAAACAGCGAAAGTAATACCCAAGTCAAAAGGGTTGCACAAAGCTGGGACCCGCACGCCTTTATTACTTACTTTCGTAACGCAAATAAATTGCATTCTTTAGTTGGAATAACAGAGAGAGAAAGGACGGCTTGACGACAACACATCACGTGACATCACGTGACCTGTCTGCTACAGAGGCCACATCCAGGAGGCGGTCATTATATCGTGACTTTAGAGCGCGGTAACTGTAACAGTGTTGACAGAAGTGGTGGAGCTGGAGGTAGGGAGGAGACAACGGTGAATAGTTGCGCAACGCGGCGACTTCACGGTTCTTAGAAATGAAGCTTTAGCTTGGAACGCACGGTGAAGAAATTTGTGTGCTCTCTTTGGAGTAATCAAGGAAATTCTTAATCATGGTGGCTGAACATTGAAAAGCATTTGACTCAGTACCACGCAATGCTTATTAACGCTAATACAATCATATGGTGTGTCAAATGCAATTTATGACTGGAGTGGAGATTATTTGTAAGGAGAACGCAACATGCCATATTCGATGGAGGGTCATCAACAGACGCTAGGGAAATGTGTTGGGAATTTCGCTATTCATGCTGTATACGAGGGATATTCGGAAAGTAAGTTCCGATCGGTCAAGAAATGGAAACTGTAACACCTCCGTCTATTTATCCCGACCTGATCTGATCGAATAGCAGCCCAATATTTTTAATTAATATGACCGGGTACCTAATGGGGCTGGTAATCGGAATTGACTGCTACGGAAGTTGTTACTTTCCAGTTCGTCCTGTTCAATACTGTAATAATGAAATGTCTGGTAACAAGAAAAACACCAACACAGTTTCACTAATTACGAACCTATATTCTTCTCAAAAACACAAAAAAAGGAGACAGCTACTGCCTTCGTCATACATATCTAATTACGGCTAATCTCAGCACAGGCTTCTTCATTTTCCATTATCGTCACACGCTAATCCATCACTGCATCCAACACTGCAATCCAACACTGCAATCCAAGGTGATGCCGGCGCGGTAGACGCGAAACCAAAA
This sequence comes from Schistocerca serialis cubense, assembly GCF_023864345.2. NCBI lineage: Eukaryota > Metazoa > Arthropoda > Insecta > Orthoptera > Acrididae > Schistocerca > Schistocerca serialis. The sequence continues at coordinate 578,337,589 of NC_064645.1, read as the reverse complement.
ATCGGCCCTAGAAATGTCACTGATCACTTTCGTAATAATACTTCTTCACCTTCCCGGTATTATTCTTGTACAAAGGGGTCCAACCACGGCGATGGCGACTCCCTTCTCCGTTAAAGCCTTACATTTCAACAAAGACCTCCACACACCTCTACCCGCAACATGGCACTCGCTCAACTCCACACTCGCTCTCGCAACACGACACAATCGATTGTTCGCCCTATCGACCTGTGTCGAGTGCAAATTTATAGTAAGGGCCTACGGACCCCTTACAAAACCACTGTGAAAATCTAATAAAGCTTTGCACATATGTCTTCTACAGTGTCTCTAGTATGTCTATCGGTTGCATCACTTCGGTCGTTTCAGTTCTGAGAGCATGGTGAGCACATAAAGATGCGTAGAAAATAGTGTATCCCGCCAAGTATGAAGTCCTGGTGAGAGATTTTGCATGATGTTATGCAGCCCACATTACAGAACTGTCATACGGTTCCTACTTCGTGACAATTCTCGGTCGCAATCTGCAGGGGCAATGAAAATGCTCCTGCAGCGGTTTCGATGGGAAGTGTTTGACCACTCGCACTACAGCCGGTAATTGGCTCCCTCTGTATTTCATCTCTGCTCACATTAACTACTGCTATGAAGACATTTTCGCACAGACAACGAGCTATAGATGAGCGTAGAGAATTGGCGGCAAGCACAGACGGCTGCCTTCTATGACGAGGATATTGGAAAGTTGGTATAACGGTGCGGCAGATGTCCTAGCTGGAGTGGCGACAACGTAAAGAAGTAGCTGGAAGATGGAGCCAACTGTCGCAAATAAAACATTTCTGATTTTCAATGTAGTTTCCATTTCGCAACTGATCGGAACTTACTTGTATTAATAACCTGGCAAATAATATCAATAGTGACAGACTGTTTGCAGATGATGCAGTTGTTCATAAAGAACTGCTCTCATAAAAGCTACACAAAAATTCAGTCACATCTCGATAAGATTTCCAAGTAGTGCAAAATTGGCAGACTGTTTTAAATGTTCAGAATTGTGAGACTTTGCTCTTCACCAGATGCAAAGTGTGATTACTATATCAGTTAGTCACAACTGGAATCAGACAGATAAATTCAGGTGCCTAACACTTTGCAGCGATACGACAGGTAATATTCATATTGGTTCAGTCATACAAACAGCAGGTGGTAGACTGGTATATTGGGGGGGTTACTGGGAGATGCAACAGGGAGACCGCATAAATACTCATGCGATCTGTCAGAGAATACTACTCAAGTGTGTGGGACTTATATCAAATAATACTGACATGAGATATTGAACGCATCCAAAAAACTGCATCACTAATGGTCACAGGTTTGTTTGATCTACGAGTGAGCACCACTGACGTGCTGAGAAAAGCCTGAAATTGGAGATGCAGAAGCCAATTATCCCGCGAAAAACCTGAAGGTTGCCAGTCTGGTGGTCATACTGCGAATTAATGGCAGCCAATGATCAAATTAAGCTCCTAGGGGTAGTGGACACAAATCAACCTAGGTAATAAAACCAAATCGTAGTAATTAAAAGACGAGCGAGTGCAATGCTCGTTGCTGTCACAAAATAACAAGTAAAACTAAATCGTACTGATACCGAACGAGGGAGTTTGTTACTTTCACAAAATAATAAGTAAATTATCCATGGACACAAGGACAACATCAAAACAGCGAAGTTAAGCAATTGGGTATTTTGTGGACTGGGAAGACAGCCAATCCACGAGGACGGGAGGCCGAAGGGTACGCGTTTAAGCTCACGCAGGCTGGCGTGAGGTCTGGAACAGGTCAAGGTCTTATAATAGCAAAAATAGTACGTAGCTTCTGGAATACTTAACTTTAATCCATAATTGGTGAACATCGGTCTGACGGTACATGCATCACAAGATAAATAGCAAATGATAATGGCGCCTTGCTAGGTCGTAGCAAATGACGTTGCTGAAAGCTATGCTAACTATCGTCTCGGCAAATGAGAGCGTAATTTGTCAGTGAACCATCGCTAGCAAAGTCGGCTGTACAACTGGGGCGAGTGCTAGGAAGTCTCTCTAGACCTGCCTTGTGGCGGCGCTCGGTCTGCAATCACTGACAGTGGCGACACGCGGGTCCGACGTATACTAACGGACCGCGGCCGATTTAAAGGCTACCACAGGGTATATAACAGGTTATATTTATTTTAAAGAATCTCCCAATCAGGAAAAGCTGCAGAACAGGTTAATGGATCTTGAAATGTAAGTCAAATCTACAGGTCTAACAAGACTTTGTTTGTTCTGTATGTTTCACGAAATTAAAAACAAATTCACAAAGAATGAAGTAAACTGAATATACAGTTATACTGGCCAAGAATAAGGCTATGGGAGGTACCAAAATTTACCTGGAAGACTGCATGGAGAATAAAGTACTAACATCCTTCTCTGTGCAGCTCGTAAACTCAAAGTCAAAGAATGCAAAATTACAAATTACGATAAATCAAATTGGCAACACAAGCTGCGTATTAGAAACACACAAGTAAGCGAGCTGCTCAGAATAGGCATCACGCTGCGGCAGATGGTGAACTTATATTTCCTGAAGAACCACAAGGCGTGCCGATGAGCACCAGACGGCTGCTAGGACGCAATCTCTCAAAATTATCTCTCCAGACGTTAGCCGGTCACCAAATCACGTCACTTACTTGGTCCTTTCCAAGTCCACATCTCAAAAAATTCTGCATGGAAGAAACTACTCTACTCTGTTGCCAATGAGACGAGCAAGAACTGTTGCTAAATTCATGAGAAAGCAGGGGGAAGCACAAGTGACTTCCCTCCTTTTGAGTACAAGACGAACGTTTTTAACACAATTGCTACGACGACTATAGTTGCGTTGTGTCGATAGGGTGTTACTGATGATAGTAGCAGAATTTTGGTTATGGAGACAATGCTGATATTTTGATGATGGTGTATATCACCATTAATGGCAGATTCCTTCACAGTGTGCCACGGTCTTCCCAATGTACTTTCTGGGTGCCAGGGAAGGCTTATGCTCACAGTTAAGGATGTTGTTGGCAGCTTAGCTACCTGTAAGATCGTACATGATAGGATGGCGAGGAGGAGGAGACAAACGACTGTCAGGTTCTTCGATTTCCTCTCAATCCATATTATGTGCTCATTATAATGTTTATTCCATTCAGCAGATCCTGTAATTCTTCTACATTTTCACTGACGTTAGCACTGTCATCGAATTTTGTCATTGATATTCTTTCACGTTGAATTTTAATTCCAGTCTTGAACCTTTCTTATATTTCTTTCAGTGCTTCTTCGTCGGACATATTGAACAGTAGGGGCGAAAGACTACTTCCCTGTCTTACACTCTTTTCAATACGAGCACTTCGTTCTTGGTCTTCCACTCTTATTCTTCCATCTTTTCTGTTGCACATGTTGTTTATTACCCATATTCCCTGGCAGCTTACCCCTATTTTTCTCAGAATTTCGAACATCTTGCACCATTTGACATTGCGAACGCTTTTTCTAGGACGATAAATCCTATGAACATGTCTTGATATTTCTTCAGTTTTGTTTCCATTATCAACCGCAACGTCAAAATTGTCTCTCTGGTGTCTTTCCTTTTTCTAAAGCCGAACTTATCGTCATCTAACACCACAACCTGAATTTTCTTTTCCATTCTTCTGCATATTATTCTTGTCAGCAACTTGTGTGCATGAGCTGTTAAGATGATTGTGCGATAATTCTTGCACCTGTCAGCTCTTGCAGTCTTCGGAATTGTGTGGATGATATTTTTCCGGAAGTCAGGTGGTATGTCGCCAGACTCATATACAGGGTGTTACAAAAAGGTACGGCCAAACTTTCAGGAAACATTCCTCACACACACAGAAAGAAAATGTTATGTGGACATGTGTCCGGAAACGCTTACTTTCCATGTTAGAGCTCATTTTATTACTTCTCTTCAAAACACATTAATCGTGGAATGGAAACACACAGTAACAGAACGTACCAGCGTGACTTCAAACACTTTGTTACCCGAAATGTTCAAAATGTCCTCCGTTAGCGAGGATACATGCATCCACCCTCCGTCGCATGGAATCCGTGATGCGCTGATGCAGCCCTGGAGAATGGCGTATTGCATCACAGCCGTCCACAATACGACCACGAAGAGTCTCTACATTTGGTACCGGGATTGCGTAGACAAGAGCTTTCAAATGCCCCCATAAATGAAAGTCAAGAGGGTTGAGGTCAGGATGTAACGACAACTGTACATATAATAATTTTTTCTTTATGAATTTAGATAAATTAATGTAAACAATGTTTTGAACTTTTTTTTCGGTTTGTATCGTTATGTTAAAGAGACTGTGAGCAACTTTTGAAATGAATATTATTATTTATGTTGAATTTCAAATAATGTGGTAATCAAAGGGAAGTGTATTTAATGTTAAAACTATTGTAAGATGTGAAAATTGTAATTTATACACTTGGTCCATACGTAGGTAATGCATTAGAATATGTGTAGTAGAAAACCTGTGGTGAATACCCTACCTGTAGGGGAGCGGGAAAAGGTGGAGGCAGGCGAGGCGGGAAAACGCACACTGGCGCGGTTCGGCACAACGGGCACAGTATGACAGTCGGAGGCGAGCAACAGTCGGAAGTACACGTACTGTACCGAGGAGGCTACCCAGGAATAGTGGATTCCATTGAGCCTCGGATGAACCGATTCCGACGAATACTTGGCATGGCTATATTCTGAGGCACAAAATTGGAAAGATTACGACGCTAAGAAGATGGAAAGTGCCGACGAAGTGTGAGCCTTGGACGTGCTTGTATGTGTGCCGTGCTGCCCGCTATCTCGCTGCCCGCCATCCGCCGCTCCGACTTGCACAGGTCAAACATTTATTTCATCTTTAGAAGTGTATCTGTGTGGACCAGTGTCGATACTGTTTCTAACTGTTCAATAATAACGTGACTTTTACCAGAATTGCCTTAGCCATTACTGATCCTGATCACTGACCTAGACAGGATCCTTACCTCGTATTGTGCAATCCGAGTATCCTGAACTTAAAGTATAATGTATGAGTTAATGAAAATTATCAGCAGATTAATCTATGCCATAAAGATATCTAAAGTTCAGTGTGTTATTGTAAATGTTGGTAAAGAACAAAAGTATGACTAAATAGGAAGAGAGTTTTTTGAATTGAGTTAGCGATGTTATTTAATTAATTTGAGACAGAAATAATGACAGTTAAATTATTCAGAAGTAAGACAAAAGAGTAGTTATCCATAGATTGCTAAATTTGAGTGTAAATTTGCCTTCAGTACTTAATAGTTTCAGTATAACGACCATAACAGTTTCAGGGCCCCCCCCCCCTTCTCTTGTCGATTCTTTCAAACCTTGAAATGTGTTGATCAGATTTGACCAGTAAAGCTAAATTATATATTAATCCTAAGTGTATTAGTGTTTTTCCATCATTAATAGTGATATTGTGTGTGTACTTTCAAGATTGTCGATGCTAGGGCAATCTATGCCCGATTTCAGTCTGCTCAACATACAAAATGCAGTTCGTAGTAATCATTACTGTGTGGTGTTGTGTAAATTTAGCTCGTCCAAATTAGTACAAAAAGAGAAAACTTTAGTTCAGTGGATTTTTCTGGTTCCAAACTTTGCCATATAACGCATCATTACTACGTGTTACTATGCTTGTACATGCACCCACTTGTACAAGGAAAAACTTACTCATTGCCTAAGTAGGCTGGCGACCGAATTGTTAATTATAGGTAGCATCTACTGTGTGTACTTCTTGTCCATGCGAAAGAGTAATTATACTTTACATTTGCTTGATGCATCACTGTAGTTATTGACTGAGTATAAGTCCGATCTTGCTTCTATTAGGTACACGCGGTCAACTTTTGTACTAAAATCCTTGTTTATAAGGTGAAGCCCGTGAACTTATTACAGTACAGGCTTTATAGAGCAAACGTACGTCCGAGTAGGGCGGTAGCGTTACAAGGAGAGCGTGGAGGCCATGGAATTGGTCCGCCTCTACCAATCCATCGGTCACCGAATCTGTTGTTGAGAAGCGTACGAACACTTCGACTGAAATGTGCAGGAGCTCCATCCCGCATGAACCACATGTTGTGTCGTACTTGTAAAGGCACATGTTCTAGCAGCACAGGTAGAGTATCCCGTATGAAATCATGATAACGTGCTCCATAGAGCGTAGGTGGACGAAACTAAAATGAACTCTAACATGGAAATTAAGCGTTTCCGGACACATGTCCACATAACATCTTTTCTTTATTTGTGCGTGAGGAATGTTTCCTGAAAGTTTGGCCGTACCTTTTTGTAACACCCTGTATTCCGCACACCAACGTGAATAGTCGATTTCTTGCCACTACCCCAGTGATTTTAGAAATTCTGATTTTAGAAATTCTACTGCCCTATTCGAGCTTAAACCTACCAAAGATCTTTTAAGTTTTGATTCTAATACTCAATCCCCTGTATCTTCTATATCGACTCCTGCTTGCTCTTCTACCACGTCATAGACTAGCATCCTGCTCAAACAGCCCTTCACTGTACTATTTCTACCTACTTTCTCTCTTCTCTATTTTTAACGGTGGAATTCCCGTTGCACTCTTAACGTTACCACTGTTTCTTTTAATTTCACCGAAGGTTACTTTGACTTTCCTATATGCAGAGTCAGTCCTTCGGACAATCATTTAGATTTCCATTTCTTCACATTTTTTATGCAGCCATTTCGCCATAGCTTCCCTGCACTTCCTATTTGCTTCACTTCTAAGTGGCTTGTGTTTCAGTATTCCTAAATTTACCGAAACTTTTTTGTACTTCTTTCGCCGGCCATCTAAAGAATTTCTACTGTTACCCATAGTTTCTTTACAGTCACCTTCTTTGGACCTACATTTTCCTTTCCAACTTCTGTGATAACCCTTTTCAGAGATGTCAATACATCTTCAAGCAAACTGCCTAGCTATTCCTTATAGCAATATCTTTAGCCTCAGAGAACTTCAGGCATATCTCTACATTCCTTAGTAGTTCCGTATCCGACTTTTTTACGTATTGATTCGTCCCGACTAATCTTTTAAAGTTCAGCCTAGTCTTCATGACTACTAAATTGTGATCTGAGTCTATATCTGCTCCTGTCTACGCCTTACAAACCAGTATTTGATTTCGGAATCTCTGCCTCGCCATCATGTAATCTAACTGAAATCTCCCCGTACCACCCAGCCTTTTCCCAGTATACCTCCTCCTCTTGTGATTCTTGAATAGAATATTCGCTGTTACTAGCTAACGTTTATTGCAGGATTCAATCTTTCTTCTCTCTCATTCCTAGTCTCAAGTCTATATTCTCCCGCAACCCTTTCTTCTACTCCTTCCCCTACAACCGCATTCCAAGCCCCCAGGACTATTAATATTTTCATCTCCCTTTATGTAGGTTCGGAAGCCTCATATACTTTCTCTATCTCTTCATCTTTGGCTGGTGACGTCGGCACGAATACCTGAACTATCGTCGGTGTGGGTATGCTGTCGATCCTGATGAGAGCAACACTGACACTGAACTGTTCAAGTGACTCACTCTCTGGCCTATCTTCTTATTCATAATGACTCTTACTCCCGTTACACCATTTTCTGCTGTTGTTGATATTATCCTATACTCATCTGACCAGAAATACTTTTTTGTTCACTGGTACCCATTATACATAGATCGAGCCTTAGCATTTCCATTTTCAGGTTTCCTAACTTCCCTACCACGTTCATATTTCTGACATTCCACGCCCCAAATAGTAAAACGTTATCATTTCGTTGATTATTCAATCTTTTTCTGGTTATCACCTCCCCCTTGGGAGTCCGTCGCAGAGAAACGAATGGCGGACTACTGGAGATATCATGATAGCGCTTTTTAAATAAGAAGCCACATGTCCTTTGAGACACATATGTGCCTTTAATGGATTGGTTTCCATTGCCTTCTGCATTCTTATGCCTTTGATTACTACTTGGGCGTTGGCAGGATGAGGATGGCATCTTATACCGAAAGCCTTCAGCCGTCAATGCTGATGTCTTTTATTCAAAATTTAAGCAATGGCGGCGTTTGATCCCAGGACCGAGGGCGTTTTGATTACGAAAGAAAGACGCTACCTCTAGACTACGGGTATTAAAATGCAAAACAGAAACTGGCTTTATCGAATTACATTCGGAAAGTTTCATTACAAAATATTCTGTCAATGCAATTCTGAAGCCAATGAATGTTCATTTATAGCGAATATAGCTTCACGTATTTGTTTTGAGAATTTGAGACGAAAATAAAGTGACGAATTCGGGTAACAATACTTGACACAAAATTGTAGACTTCTTATTAATTACTGAATAACTTTTTGTACTGACATAATTTGGAGAACTTTACAGACTGCAGAATAAGATGACAAGCTTAAAATTTTATACAAAAACTTAGTTTTTTCAGAATCTTAAAAAGGACCTTTATATAGGAAACTTCTGTAAGGTGTAATGACAAAATTAGTTACAGGTATTCTTAGTCTGGTATCATTAAGAACACGATACTCTAATATCCTATGTGAGATTAATTACACCTATAGCCGTGAAACATTCCTAATTGGTAATTTGGCTTTACATGAAATAATGAAATCTTAATCATTAAATTTCTAATTAGTTGCAAGCTGCAATTTGATGCTAACATTGTCATGACATTTTCACTTATTGTTTTAAAAAGTTACGTATTTAGTTTCCCCATAATCATTATTATACTGCTGATTCCGAAATAATGCATTACTGATAATTACAGATTCTGGCTAATACTTTTACCTTGCAAGCTGGTAAGTTAATTAGTTATGCCACATCGTATGCATCATGTATCCACTAGCATATGATCATACATCATGAAGCAAAAGATCTTCCATTAGTCCTACTGTGTTCTGAATAATGGGAATCGGATGGTACACCGGAAACCCATCTTGGGCGGTAACGAAGAGTTCATGAAGTGTCGCTCACTGAGTAATATTACAATACCCGTTTACATGAAGGATAACAAACGTGACCTACAAAAGTACCGTCAAATATCTTTAACAACTTTTGTAGAATCTTAGGACATATCCTAAGCTCAAACATAAAGATGAATCTCGAACAGAATGCATGAGGTCAAGCCATGGTCAAGGGAATCGGGTAAATAAAGCATTTCTTGCTTTCCGGGATGTTTTATATTAATTGTCGCACTAACGGTTATTAATGAAAACATGATCGCATCAAATGAAATTTCTGACTGGATTAAGAATTTGTTGGAAGGGGGACACAGTATGTTGTCTTCGATGGAGAGTCATCGACACATGTAGAAGTAACTTCAGCTGTGCCGCAGGGTAGTGTGTTGGGACTCTTTCTGCTCATGCTGTATGTTAGACTTGGCAGACAATAATAACAGTAACCACAGACTTTTCGCAGATCAACCATTTTCCCAAAATGAAGATCTGTCTGATAAAAGCTGCACAAATCTTGAATTAGACCTTCGTAAGATTTCAAAGAGGTAGAAAGACTGTCATCCTGCTTTGAACGTTCTTAAACTGAGAATATCGTGTTTCTGAAAACGAAGAAACGTAATATCCCCCGACAGCATGAAAGACCTAGGTATAACAATCTGTAGGGATATGAAATGGAATTATAAGTTCAATCGGACGTAAAGCATGTCGTAACTTAGGTTCATTGGTAGTATACTAGGAAAATGCAGTGAACTCTACAAACGGATTGGTTACAAAAGGCCCGTGAGTCCCATCCTAGAGTATTCCTCAAGTATATGGGAATAAAGGGATACACCGAACGTATACAGCAAAGAGCGGCACTAGTGGTTTGTTCGACCCATGGGTGAGCGTCGCTGAGATACTAAAAAACCTGCCGTGATAGGCGCATGTAGACATACACTATCTGACGAAAACCTATGTACGAAAAGTCACGTAACAGTATTAAGTGAGAAAATACAATACAATATCCTACATATGGCTCCCTTAGGGATTGTAATGTTTAAGGCGCGTACAAAGGAAATCAGGCAGTTATTCTTCTCGCTTTCCATATCGAATGGAATTGGAGAAACCTTAATAAGTTGCACAACAAGGACTACTTATTGCCATGCACTTTACAGAGGTTCACAGCGGATAGATGTAGATGCAGAAAGGAAGAAAAACTGAAAAAGCAATCAGAAATGTCTTTCTATTGAATGTTGTAAACTAGATCTCAAAGGAAACCTGTCCCGAATTCGTGCACCTAGCGCTAAGCGTCTACGGCCGGCCGACAGGCCACGGTTTTTCAGTCGTCTACCGCCCAAACAACATGACCACGATCCCAGGAGAGGCACTGTACGCGACGTTGTGCTCTTAGCAAAGGTACTCGTGTCGGTCGTCTCCTGCGTTAGCCCATTAACGACAATTTCGCCGCATTGTTCTAACGGATCCGATTGTCGGACGTCCCACATTAATTTCAGCGATAGCACTGACTACTCTACGTAAACACCACTCCTGTCGATTGTTAAGTGAAGGCCGTCGGCGACTGCGTCGTCCGTGGTGAGAGGTAATGCCTGAAATCTGGCATTCTCGGACCACTCTTGATACTGTGGATCTCAGGATATTGAAGCCCGGAACGATTTCTCGGATGGAATGTCCCATGCGTTTAACTCCGACCGCCTTCAAAATCTGTCAGTTACCGTCGTGCGCCCCTAATTACGTCATTTTCACATGAATCACATGGGTACAAATGACATCTGCGCCACCGCACTACCATTTTATACCTTGTGCACGCGATAAGACCGCCATCTGTTTATGTAAAGATAGCTACCCCACGACAGTTGTCACCTCAGTGTAGAACAGATCCTGCTCCAGTACGATGTGCTCCTCAAGTGTTTTTAAGAAATCGAGATTCAGCGTTTTAGAAGCTTGCTGAACACCATACGAGAGCAACCACCGTCGTGCAGAGCCGTCAGTACATCCAGCTAAGACGACAGACTAGAATCCTGCTCTCACTGCTTTCGAGTATCAACTTCTTCCTTCAATTCTTTCTCGAAACACGTCTATCTCTGCAACGAATCTTTTTCCTTGGGAAAGAATAATAATGATGAAATTGCTAGCGACATATGCCAGAGGTAAAACAAGAAATCATGGGGCAGTAAAAATTTATTTATCGATACTATCATTCGCATATTAAAAGTAAAGCTTACTATGGCAGTGTTATTACCTTTATGACATTTCATCAACACAGGCCGACAGGATTTGGGGTCGATCTACTATAAAAGCGCGAAAAACATAGTACAGCCTTGCACCAGATGCCTTTTATGTGTGCAGTTTCTGTCACTCACATATGATTTTTAATAATGAAGATTGTTTGACGAAAACTATATGTATTTCAAGTTGACAACTGATGCAGTACCAAGGAAGGAAAAGTAACTCAGCGTACTCTAGATGCTATTTCTCTCTGGCGCTACAACGATTTAGAAGCATTGTGCAATCGTTTCATGAATTTTCAGAGTTGGCGATATTTGGCGATTTGGCTGAAGACGATGATGAGAATTTCAGTAATGTGATCTTCTGCTTACATGGTGCTCACCCATTTTGAGCTTGAAGGATTTCGTTACAGAAAACTGGAAGTGGTAGCGAGCGACACATGTGTTGGACGGGTGATTATGAAAACGAAACTTCATTGCAACACAAGCAGATTCATAGTCCTAGGCCTTATCAGATTGCATTAAGGTCACTGTTCGATGGCTCGCGCTCCCGTATGGTCTTCAACAGGCTCGTAAAACTGGGAAATTCGGTTTCTCGAAAACGTTTGAAAAATGCAGCGCACTATAGCAGAATTTGTTACATCTAAGCAGGTGCTAGACCTGTGCGAAATATGGCTGAAACTGAAGCTAGCGTATAGGAACTAGAAATTTTAAATTCCTCATTAAAAATGTACTCACACAAGAGGATTCTACCACGTCATTATTTAACCGCAAAACGGACTCACAAATGAGCGCTAACGACATTAGCACGCCCGGTGTTAGGAAACGGGTAAGACGACTTAAAACAGTCTCCGACGGGACCGCAGTTAAATTTTACATTGAATATCCGACGGAACTGCCTCCTTTCGCAGTTCATACTAAGCTGAAATTGCTTGCTCAGTGAACAGTCCCAAGCAGATTCCTTGACTTGCGCCATAGGGTGGTGGGGTTTCGGGTTCCGCTGAATAGGTCACGAGTTCACTACACTCAGCTGGCGGCTACACGGGTAGCGGAGGCTGTGTGGCGTGGACTGGGCGGTTTTTAGGTTAGAAGGCCTCGGGAAAGTACGGGGAGGGCTGCAATCTCAAAGGGTGCATGGCAAATACAGGACGAGCTTGGATCAAGGAACAGTCGGAATTGTAGTTGTAAATTGTTGTATTAGTGCTGGGAAAGTCCCTGAGCTTCAAGCGGTAATAGAAAGCACAGAAGTTGAAATCGTTATAGGTACAGAAAGCTGACTAAAGCCTGAAATAAGTTCTGCAGAAATTTTTACGAAGTCTCAGACGGTGTTCAGGAAAGATAGATTAGGCAGAATTGGTGGTGGACTGTTTGTGTGTGTCAGTAGTGGTTTATCTTGTAGTGAAGTCGAAGTAGATACTCTGTGCGAATTGGTATGGGTGGAGGTTATACTTAACAGCCGAACTAAGTGAATAATTGGCTCCTTCTACAGACCCCCAGACTCCGATGATACAGATGTTGAACAATTCAGAGAAAATTTGAGCCTCGTAACAAATAAATACCTCACTCATACGGGTATAGTTGGTGGGGACCTCAACCTTCCCTCGATATGTCGGCAAAAATACTTGTTCAAATCTGGTGGTAGGCAGAAAACATGTTCCGAGATTGTCCTAAATGCTTTCTCCGAAAATTCTTTCGAGCAGTTAGTCCACGAACCCACGAGAATTGTAAATGGTTGCGAAAACACGCTTGACCTCTTAGCCACAAACAATCCAGAGCTAATAGAATGGTTCAAATGGCTCTGAGCACTATGGGACTTAACTTCTAAGGTCATCAGTCCCCTAGAACTTAGAACTACTTAAACCTAACTAACGTAAGGACATCACAAACATCCATGCACGAGGCAGGACTCGAACCTGCGACCGTAGCGGTTGCGCGGTTCCAAACTGTAGCGCCTAGAACAGCTCGGCCACACCCGGCCGGCAGCTAATAGAGAGCATCATGACTGATACAGGGATTAGTGATCACAAGGTCATTGTAGCTAGGCTCAATACCGTTTCTTCCAAATCCACCAGAAACAAACGCCAAATAATTTTATTTAAAAAAGCGGATAAAGTGTCACTAGAAGTCTTCCTACGAGACAATCTCCATTCCTTCCGAACTGACTATGCAAATGTAGACGAGATGTGGCTCAAATTCAAAGATATAGTAGCAACAGCAATTGAGAGATTCATACCTCATAAATTGGTAAGAGATGGAACTGATCCCCCATGGTACACAAAAAAGATCCGAACGCTGTTGCAGAGGCAGCGGAAAAAGCATGCGAAGTTCAGGAGAACGCGAAATCCCGAAGATTGACTGTAATTTACAGACGCGCGAAATTTCGCACGGACTTCAATGCGAGATGCCTTTAATAGGTTCCACAACGAAACATTGTCTCGAAATTTGGTAGAAAATCCGAAGAAATTCTGGTCGTATGTAAAGTACACAAGCGGCAAGATGCAGTCAATACCTTCGCTGCGCAGTGCCGATGGCACTGTTACCGACGACTGTGCCGCTAAAGCGGAGTTATTGAACGCAGTTTTCCGAAATTCCTTCACCAGGGAAGACGAATGGAATATTCCAGAATTTGAAACACGAACAGCTGCTAGCATGAGTTTCTTACAAGTAGATACCTTATGGGTTGCGAAGCAACAAATCGCTTGATACGAGCAAGTCTTCAGGTCCAGATTGTATACCGATTAGGTTCCTTTCAGATTACGCTGATAAAATAGCTCCCTAATTAGCAATCATATACAACCGCTTGCTCACCGATAGACCTATACCTGCAGATTGGAAAATTGCGTAGGTCGCACCAGTGTTTAAGAAGGGTAGTAGGAGTAATCCATCGAACTACAGACCTATATCATTGACGTCGATTTGCAGTAGGGTTTTGGAGCATATACTGTATTCAAACATTATGAATCACCTCGAAGGGAACGATCTATTGATACGTAATGAGCATGGTTTCAGAAAACATCGTTCTTGTGCAACGCAGCTAGCTCTTTATTCGCACGAAGTAATGGTCGCTATCGACAGGGGATCTCAAGTTGATTCCGTATTTCTAGATTTCCGGAAAGCTTTTGACACCGTTCCTCACAAGCGACTCTAATCAAGCTGCGGGCCTATGGGGTATCGTCTCAGTTGTGCGACTGGATTCGTGATTTCCTGTCAGGAAGGTCGCAGTTCGTAGAAACGAAAATCATCGAGTAAAACTGAAGTGATATCAGGGGTTCCCCAGGGAAGCGTCCTGGAACCTCTGCTGTTCCTGATCTATATAAATGACCTGAGTGACAATCTGAGCAGTTCTCTTAGGTTGTTCGCAGATGATGCTGTAATTTACCGTCTAGTAAGGTCATCCGAAGACCAATATCAGTTGCAAAGAGATTTAGAAAAGATTGCCGTATGGTGTGGAAGGTGGCAGTTGACGCCAAATAACGAAAAGTGTGAGGTGATCCACATGAGTTCCAAAAGAAATCCGTTGAGTACAATTCTCAAGGCTGTCAATTCAACTAAGTATCTGGGTGTAAAAATTACGAACAACTTCAGTTTGAAAGACCACATAGATAATATTGTGGGGAAGGCGAGCCAAAGGCTGCGTTTCATTGGCAGGACACTTAGAAGATGCAACAAGTCCACTAAAGATACAGCTTACACTACACTCGTTCGTCCTCTGTTAGAATATTGCTGCGCGGTGTGGGATCCTTACCAGGAGGGATTGACGGAGGACATCGAAAGGGTGCAAAAAAGGGCAGCTCGTTTTGTATTATCACGTAACAGGGGAGAGAGTGTGGCAGATATGATACGGGTGTTGGGATGGAACTCATCATAGCAAAGACGTTTTTTGTCGCGGCGAGATCTATTTACGAAATTTCAGTCACCAACTTTCTCTTCCGAATGCGAAAATATTTTGTTGAGCCCAACCTACATAGGTAGAAATGATCATCAAAATAAAATAAGAGAAATCAGTGCTCGAGCAGAAAGTTTCCCGCGCGCTGTTTGGGAGTGGAATGGTAGAGAGATAGTATGATTGGCGTTCGATGAACCCTCTGCCAAGCACTTAAATGTGAATGGCAGAGTAATCATGTAGATGTAGATGTAGATGAACTGGAAAAGATCTCAGGTCACTCTTGTTTAGAAAAACGGTACTAGACAGATGTATAGAATTGTAGACCAATGTCGGTGGTGTCCGCTTGTTTCAGGATCCCAGAGCACACTCTAAGCTTTGAAGTTATGACACTCCTAGAGAAAAACGTACCTGTCCCAAAAAATCAGCACAGATTCAGGAAAAACCATCTTGTGAACACAGATTGCTACAAGTATTTAAATGAAAACAATACAGATGGAGGAAAGTAAGTAAACTGTTTATTACTTCAAAAGTAATCGCCATAAATGTTAATACATTTATCCCAGTGTGATGCAAGACGGTCAATGTCTTCGTGGAAAAATGTTCGCGGCTACCTACGGTACCCAGCCAGTGCGACTCTTCGTTTTAAGCAAATCGACCGCCGCGAATACCTTTCTTCAGAGCTCCAAAAATATGGAAACTGCATGGAAAGACGTGGGGCATGTATGGACGATGTGTAAGGGCTTCCCATCGAAATTTCTGCAGCGTATTCGAGACAACGTTGGCAAGATTTGGACGGGCCCTATGTATTAACTACGGTGCACAAGTTTCACTGAGAATCCCTTAAACATCGTCCATACATATCCCATGTCTTTCCATGCAGTTTCCACACGTTTGGAGCTCTGAAGAAAGGCATTCGTGGCCATCAGTTAGCTTAGAACGAAGAGACGCACGGCTGAGTACAATCATGCTTCCGTGGGCAACCGCAAACATTGCTTGATGATGACACTGGCCGTCTTGTCTGACAATGGGATAAATGCTCGACGAGCATTCAATAAGTAATGCATCTTTTTCTGAACGCAAGTGGGTTTTATTCGGATTCCAAAGTATTATTCTCCACTCTTTTCGCCGAAAAACCCTATTTTTCAACGAATCCTCGTTCAGTGCGACGGCCTCACGCCACGCCACCTCAAATCCCCCCATCATCTAGGTACTCTCCGCAGAGTGCATCTTTCATTGGGTCAAAAAGAGACAAGTTGGAAGGTACGAGATCCGGGTTGTAAGGTGGATGAGGAAAAACAGTCCAATGAAGTTTTGTGAGCTCCTCTTGGGTGTGCAGACTAGTGCGAAGTTTTGCGTTGTCTTGGAAAAGAAGCACTTCGTTTCCATTTTTGTGGCGACGAACACGCTGGTTTCTTAAATTTCCTGGGGGTAGCACAATACACTTCAGAGCTGATTGTTGCACCATGAAGGTCATCAAACGGAATAACCTCTTCAGAGTCCCAGAAGACAGTCGGCTCGACTTTACAGGTTGTGTTGCTCCACTCCATGGATTGACAATTAGTTTGCGATCGAAGTGATGAAACCATGTTTCAACGCCTGTGACGATGTTCGACTAAAAATTGCTACGATCAGTCTCGCAACGCGCAAGCTGTTCCGCACGGATTGTCTTCTGTTAGGCGGGGAGGAACCCAGTGGACATGTATCTTTGGGTATCCCAATTGGTGGACGAATGTGTCAGCACTACCAACGGAGACATCCAGTTGAGCAGCGAGGTGTTTGATTGTGATCCGTCACCTCGAATGAGATTGTTCCCAAGTTCCAACACTGCAAGAGTCACATATGTGTGCGGCCAGCTAGCACACGGGAGATCGGACAGGTCTACGTGATCTTGTTGTGATGACGACAGGCGCCTCGCCCGCGGAATCATCTCACTCTTGTTCACTGTTAGGTCTCCGTGGACTTTCTGCTAGCTCCTATGAATACCTGCGATGTCCTGGTTTTCCGCCAAAAGAAACTCAGTGACAGGTGTGTGCTTGGAACGCACCTCCGTTACAGACGCATTTTGAAGACTACGAACAGCGCCGCCAGCTATCGGAACTTCATGAAACTATAGAGGCTGAATCGAGAATATTCTTCAATGTCCCACAGTAAAATCTGCATTTTATCAATAGGCCATTGGAAAAAAACTGTTACACTCATGCTCACAAAATAAGGATGATGCTGATACATAGTGAAACAACGTTCTGGTGGGCGGTTTGCGGGTTTAAATCACCTCGGGGTATGACCATGTGGTGCATTTGAGCTGCGGTCGTCGCATGGTGGCGCTGGCAGCAGTCCACATACGAAGAGGTGTGTGGGTGCATGTCAGAGTATGGTGCATCGGTTAAGTGTGCAGACGTTTTCAGAGGTGCTAATGGTGACTGTGTGTTGAAAATGTCTCAAAGAACACATACTGATGACGTTGACGTTATGATAGGTAGAATATGAGGGCGATTGGAGGGTGGTCAAACACAGCAGGTCGTAGCACGGGCCCTCCGTTTGCCACAGAGTGTGATCTCAATATTATGGCAACGATTCCAGCAGACAGGGAACGTGTCCAGGCACTGCAGTACGGGAGGTCCACAGTGCACAACCCCACAAGAAGACCGATATCTCACCATCAGTGCCCGCAGACGGCCACAGAGTACTGCAGGTAGCCTTGCTCGGGACCTTACCGCAGCCACTGGAACAGTTGTCTGCTAGACACACATACAGACAAATGAACAGACATGGTTTATTCGCCCGGAAACCTGCAAGGTGCATTCCACTGACCCCTGGTGACAGGAGAGCCCGTAAAGCCTGGTGTCAAGAACACAGTATCTACTTGGTCATTGGAACAGTGGTCCCAGGTTATGTTCACGGACGAGTCCAGGTATAGTCTGAACAGTGATTCTCGCAGGGTTTTCATCTGGCGTGAACCAGGAACCAAATACCAACCCCTTAATGTTCTTGAAAGGGACCTGTATGGAGGTCGTGGTTTGATGGTGTGGGGTGGGATTGTGAATGGTGCACGTACACCCCTGCATGTCTTTGACAGAGGAACTGTAACGGGTCATGTATATCGAGACGTCATTTTGAACCAGTATGTCCGCCTCTTCAGGGGTGCAGTGGGTCCTACCTTCCTCCTGATGGATGATGATGCACGGCCCCACCTAGCTGCCATATTGGAGGAGTACCTTGAAACAACCCCCCCCATGAACCATGGACCTTGCCGTTGGTGGGGAGGTTTGCGTGCCTCAGCGATACAGATAGCCGTACCGTAGGTGCAACCACAACGGAGGGGTATCTGTTGAGAGGCCAGACAAACGTGTGGTTCCTGAAGAGGGGCAGCAGCCTTTTCAGTAGTTGCAAGGGCAACAGTCTGGATGATTGACTGATCTGGCCTTGTAACAATAACCAAAACGGCCTTGCTGTGCTGGTACTGCGAACGGCTGAAAGCAAGGGGAAACTACAGCCGTAATTTTTCCCGAGGGCATGCAGCTTTACTGTATGATTACATGATGATGGCGTCCTCTTGGGTAAAATATTCCGGAGGTAAAACAGTCCCCCATTCGGATCTCCGGGCGGGGACTACTCAAGAGGATGTCGTTATCAGGAGAAAGAAAACTGGCGTTCTACGGATCGGAGCGTGGAATGTCAGATCCCTTAATCGGGCAGGTAGGTTAGAAAATTTAAAAAGGGAAATGGATAGGTTGAAGTTAGATATAGTGGGAATTAGTGAAGTTCGGTGGCGGGAGGAACAAGACTTCTGGTCAGGTGACTACAGGGTTATAAAGACAAAATCAAATAGGGGTAATGCAGGAGTAGGTTTAATAATGAATAGGAAAATAGGAATGCGGGTAAGCTACTACAAACAGCATAGTGAACGCATTATTGTGGCCAAGATAGATACGAAGCCCACACCTACTACAGTAGTACAAGTTTATATGCCAACTAGCTCTGCAGATGACGAAGAAATTGAAGAAATGTATGATGAAATAAAAGAAATTATTCAGATTGTGAAGGGAGACGAAAATTTAATAGTCATGGGTGACTGGAATTCGAGTGTAGGAAAAGGAAGAGAAGGAAACATAGTAGGTGAATATGGATTGGGGGACAGAAATGAAAGAGGAAGCCGCCTGGTAGAATTTTGCACAGAGCACAACATAATCATAACTAACACTTGGTTTAAGAATCATGAAAGAAGGTTGTATACATGGAAGAACCCTGGAGATACTAAAAGGTATCAGATAGATTATATAATGGTAAGACAGAGATTTAGGAACCAGGTTTTAAATTGTAAGACATTTCCAGGGGCAGATGTGGACTCTGACCACAATCTACTGGTTATGACCTGTAGATTAAAACTGAAGAAACTGCAAAAAGGTGGGAATTCAAGGAGATGGGACCTGGATAAACTAAAAGAACCAGAGGTTGTACACAGATTCAGGGAGAGCATAAGGGAGCAATTGACTGGAATGGGGGAAATAAATACAGTAGAAGAAGAATGGGTAGCTTTGAGGGATGAAGTAGTGAAGGCAGCAGAGGATCAAGTAGGTAAAAAGACGAGGGCTAGTAGAAATCCTTGGGTAACAGAAGAAATATTGAATTTAATTGATGAAAGGAGAAAATATAAAAATGCAGTAAGTGTAACAGGCAAAAAGGAATACAAACGTCTCAAAAATGAGATCGACAGGAAGTGCAAAATGGCTAAGCAGGGATGGCTAGAGGACAAATGTAAGGATGTAGAGGCCTATCTCACTAGGGGTAAGATAGATACCGCCTACAGGAAAATTAAAGAGACCTTTGGAGATAAGAGAACGACTTGTATGAATATCAAGAGCTCAGATGGAAACCCAGTTCTAAGCAAAGAAAGGAAAGCAGAAAGGTGGAAGGAGTATATAGAGGGTCTATACAAGGGCGATGTACTTGAGGACAATATTATGGAAATGGAAGAGGATGTAGATGAAGATGAAATGGGAGATACGATACTGCGTGAAGAGTTTGACAGAGCACTGAAGGACCTGAGTCGAAACAAGGCCCCCGGAGTAGACAATATTCCATTGGAACTACTGACGGCCGTGGGAGAGCCATTCCTGACAAAACTCTACCATCTGGTGAGCAAGATGTATGAAGCAGGCGAAATACCCTCAGACTTCAAGAAGAATATAATAATTCCAATCCCAAAGAAAGCAGGTGTTGACAGATGTGAAAATTACCGAACTATCAGCTTAATAAGTCACAGCTGCAAAATACTAACACGAATTCTTTACAGACGAATGGAAAAACTAGTAGAAGCCAACCTCGGGGAAGATCAGTTTGGATTCCGTAGAAACACTGGAACACGTGAGGCAATACTGACCTTACGACTTATCTTAGAAGAAAGATTAAGAAAAGGCAAACCTACGTTTCTAGCATTTGTAGACTTAGAGAAAGCTTTTGACAATGTTGACTGGAATACTCTCTTTCAAATTCTAAAGGTGGCAGGGGTAAAATACAGGGTGCGAAAGGCTATTTACAATTTGTACAGAAACCAGATAGCAGTTATAAGAGTCGAGGGACATGAAAGGGAAGCAGTGGTTGGGAAGGGAGTAAGACAGGGTTGTAGCCTCTCCCCGATGTTGTTCAATCTGTATATTGAGCAAGCAGTAAAGGAAACAAAAGAAAAATTCGGAGTAGGTATTAAAATTCATTGAGAAGAAATAAAAACTTTGAGGTTCGCCGATGACATTGTAATTCTGTCAGAGACAGCAAAGGACTTGGAAGAGCAGTTGAATGGAATGGACAGTGTCTTGAAAGGAGGATATAAGATGAACATCAACAAAAGCAAAACAAGGATAATGGAATGTAGTCTAATTAAGTCGGGTGATGCTGAGGGAATTAGATTAGGAAATGAGGCACTTAACGTAGTAAAGGAGTTTTGCTATTTGGGGAGCAAAATAACTGATGATGGTCGAAGTAGAGAGGATATAAAATGTAGGCTGGCAATGGCAAGGAGAGCGTTTCTGAAGAAGAGAAATTTGTTAACATCCAGTATTGATTTAAGTGTCAGGAAGTCATTTCTGAAAGTATTCGTATGGAGTGTAGCCATGTATGGAAGTGAGACATGGACGATAAATAGTTTGGACAAGAAGAGAATAGAAGCTTTCGAAATGTGGTGCTACAAAAGAATGCAGAAGATTAGATGGGTAGATCACATAACTAATGAGGAAGTATTGAATAGGATTGGGGAGAAGAGAAGTTTGTGGCACAACTTGACCAGAAGAAGGGATCGGTTGGTAGGACATGTTCTGAGGCATCAAGGGATCACCAATTTAGTATTGGAGGGCAGCGTGGAGGGTAAAAATCGTAGAGGGAGACCAAGAGATGAATACACTAAGCAGATTCAGAAGGATGTAGGTTGCAGTAGGTACTGGGAGATGAAAAAGCTTGCACAGGATAGAGTAGCATGGAGAGCTGCATCAAACCAGTCTCAGGACTGAAGACCACCACACACACCTTGAAACAGAAGATATCAGGCGAATGGAGTGGCCTGCCTGTTCTCCAGACCTAAACCCAATCGAGCACGTCTGGGACGATCTCGGTCGACGTATCGCTGCGCATCTTCAAGCCCCTAGGACACTTCAGGAGCTCCGACAGGCACTGGTGCAAGAATGGGAGGTTATACCCCAGCAGCTGCTCGACCACCTGATCCAGAGTATGCCAACCCGTTGTGCGCCCTGTGTACATGTGCGTGGTGATCATATCCCATATTGATGTCGGGGTACATGCGCAGGAAACAGTGGCGTTTTGTAGCACATGTGTTTCGGGACGGTTTTCTCAACTTATCACCAATACCGTGGACTTACAGATCTGTGTCGCGTGTGTTCCTTATGTGCCTATGCTACTAGCGCCAGTTTTATGTAGTGCCACGTTGTGTGGCACCACATTCTGCAATTATCCTTAATTTATGAGCATGAGTGTAGATTACTTATTGAACATCCCTCGTATTAACAGCTACGGTGGTTACTTTTGAAATGGTAGACAGTTCCCTTACTTGTTTTCCATCTGTCTCGTTTTCATTTTACTTCCCCCAACACATTCTTTAAAGACATCTGACAAATAACACATGCAGGTGAACAGGTACATTCTCGCCCCCGTAGATTTTCGAAAGGCTTTCGACATCGCTCCACATCGTCGGTTCCCCACCACAATACGGAGAATCTTCACAAATATGTTACTGGTTCGAGAAAAATGGTTCAAATGGCTCTGAGCACTATGGGACTCAACTGATGTGGTCATAAGTCCCCTAGAACTTAGAACTACTTAAACCTAACTAACCTAAGGACAGCACACAACACCCAGCCATCACGAGGCAGAGAAAATCCCTGACCCCGCCGGGAATCGAACCCGGGAACCCGGGGGTTCGAGAAAAATTTGACTAGCAACACGCAGTACGCCGTACAGAAAGATGAGTGTTCGATAGAGATAAAAGTAACATCTGGTGTCCCTCGAGGAAGCGTAACAGGGCCTCTAATGTTTTCAGTACACATACCCAATTTATCAGATAATTTCTCGCTGACGATGCAGTTCTGCGCTGGAAAGTGTCGTCCTTGGACAACTGTGAAGAATTACAGAAAGACTTGGACGAAATTAGGATTCGGTCTAATGAATAGCAAATCTTTTGATATGTAGGTGAATGTATGATAGTGCCTACAACAAAGAGTATAACCAGACAGTCTCCTGCTACAAGATACGTGATGAGAATTGTGAGCATGTAACATCCTGTAAGTATTTTGGGGTAATAGCAAGAAGGGGTATGAAACCCGTATTAGGGAAGACAAATGGAAGGCTTAGATTTTTTGGCAGCAGCAAAGAAAATCGCATGGAAAACGCTAGTACGACCATTTCTAGAACATTGTTTGGAAGCCTTATCGAGTAGGTATGACGAACCGGTTTCAGGCTCTGTCTCAGGCTGATACTGATCTTCGGCCTGACATGGCTGCTTGTCCTGTTCCAGAGGTTGCCCCTCAGTCTGCAAGATCCGGGCAGTCGCAGAGGGTGGGCTTACTGGTAGTTGGGAGCTCCAACGTCAGGCGCGTAATGGGGCCCCTTAGGGAAATGGCAGCAAGAGAGGGGAAGAAAACCAATGTGCACTCCGTGTGCATACCGGGGGGAGTCATTCCATATGTGGAAAGGGTCCTTCCGGATGCCATGAAGGGTACAGGGTGCACCCATCTGCAGGTGGTCGCTCATGTCGGCACCAATGATGTGTGTCGCTATGGATCCGAGGAAATCCTCTCTGGCTTCCGGAGGCTATCTGATTGGTGAAGACTGCCAGTCTCGCTAGCGGGATGAAAGCTGAGCTCACCATCTGCAGCATCGTCGACAGGACTGACTGCGGACCTTTGGTACAGAGCCGAGTGGAGGGTCTGAATCAGAGGCTGAGACGGTTCTGCGACCGTGTGGGCTGCAGATTCCTCGACTTGCGCCATAGGGTGGTGGGGTTTCGGGTTCCGCTGGATAGGTCAGGAGTCCACTACACGCAACAAGCGGCTACACGGGTAGCAGGGGTTGTGTGGCGTGGGCTGGGCGGTTTTTTAGGTTAGATGGCCTTGGGCAAGTACAGAAAGGGCAACAGCCTCAACGGGTGCGGGGCAAAGTCAGGACATGCGGGGAACAAGCAGCAATCGGTATTCTAATTGTCAACTGTCGAAGCTGCGTTGGTAAAGTACCGGAACTTCAAGCGCTGATAGAAAGCACCGAAGCTGAAATCGTTATAGGTACAGAAAGCTGGCTTAAGCCAGAGATAAATTCTGCCGAAATTTTTACAAAGGTACAGATGGTGTTTAGAAAGGATAGATTGCATGCAACCGGTGGTGGAGTGTTCATCGCTGTTAGTAGTAGTTTATCCTGTAGTGAAGTAGAAGTGGATAGTTCCTGTGAATTATTATGGGTGGAGGTTACACTAAACAACCGAACTAGGTTAATAATTGGCTCCTTTTACCGACCTCCCGACTCAGCAGCATTAGTGGCAGAACAACTGAGAGAAAATTTGGAATACATTTCACATAAATTTTCTCAGCATGTTATAGTCTTAGGTGGAGATTTCAATTTACCAGATATAGACTGGGACACTCAGATGTTTAGGACGGGTGGTAGGGACAGAGCATCGAGTGACATTATACTGAGTGCACTATCCGAAAATTACCTCGAGCAATTAAACAGAGAACCGACTCGTGGAGATAACATATTGGACCTACTGATAACAAACAGACCCGAACTTTTCGAATCTGTATGTACAGAGCAGGGAATCAGTGATCATAAGGCCGTTGCAGCATCCCTGAATATGGAAGTAAATAGGAATATAAAAAAAGGGAGGAAGGTTTATCTGTTTAGCAAGAGTAATAGAAGGCAGATTTCAGACTACCTAACAGATCAAAACGAAAATTTCTGTTCCGACACTGACAATGTTGAGTGTTTATGGAAAAAGTTCAAGGCAATCGTAAAATGCGTTTTAGACAGGTACGTGCCGAGTAAAACTGTGAGGGACGGGAAAAACCCACTGTGGTACAACAACAAAGTTAGGAAACTACTGCGAAAGCAAAGAGAGATCCACTCCAAGTTTAAACGCAGCCAAAACCTCTCAGACAAACAGAAGCTAAACGATGTCAAAGTTAGCGTAAGGAGGGCTATGCGTGAAGCGTTCATTGAATTCGAAAGTA
Organism: Schistocerca serialis cubense; assembly: GCF_023864345.2. Classification (NCBI taxonomy): domain Eukaryota; kingdom Metazoa; phylum Arthropoda; class Insecta; order Orthoptera; family Acrididae; genus Schistocerca; species Schistocerca serialis. The sequence goes on along the minus strand of NC_064645.1, from coordinate 578,312,751 downwards.
AAATTCTATGTACCGACTTGACAGAAAATCCTAGGAAGTTCTGGTCTTACGTTAAATCAGTAAGTGGCTCGAAACAGCATATCCAGACACTACGGGATGATGATGGCATTGAAACAGAGGATGACTCGCGTAAAGCTGAAATACTAAACACCTTTTTCCAAAGCTGTTTCACAGAGGAAGACCGCACTGCAGTTCCTTCTCTAAATCCTCGCACAAACGAAAAAATGGCTGACATCGAAATAAGTGTCCAAGGAATAGAAAAGCAACTGGAATCACTCAATAGAGGAAAGTCCACTGGACCTGACGGGATACCAATTCGATTCTACACAGAGTACGCGAAAGAACTAGCCCCCCTTCTAACAGCCGTGTACCGCAAGTCTCTAGAGGAACGGAGGGTTCCAAATGATTGGAAAAGAGCACAGATAGTCCCAGTCTTCAAGAAGGGTCGTCGAGCAGATGCGCAAAACTATAGACCTATATCTCTTACGTCGATCTCTTGTAGAATTTTAGAACATGTTTTTTGCTCGCGTATCATGTCATTTCTGGAAACCCAGAATCTACTATGTAGGAATCAACATGGATTCCGGAAACAGCGATCGTGTGAGACCCAACTCGCCTTATTTGTTCATGAGACCCAGAAAATATTAGATACAGGCTCCCAGGTAGATGCTATTTTTCTTGACTTCCGGAAGGCGTTCGATACAGTTCCGCACTGTCGCCTGATAAACAAAGTAAGAGCCTACGGAATATCAGACCAGCTGTGTGGCTGGATTGAAGAGTTTTTAGCAAACAGAACACAGCATGTTGTTATCAATGGAGAGACGTCTACAGACGTTAAAGTAACCTCTGGCGTGCCACAGGGGAGTGTTATGGGACCATTGCTTTTCACAATATATATAAATGACTTAGTAGATAGTGTCGGAAGTTCCATGCGGCTTTTCGCGGATGATGCTGTAGTATACAGAGAAGTTGCTGCATTAGAAAATTGTAGCGAAATACAGGAAGATCTGCAGCGGATAGGCACTTGGTGCAGGGAGTGGCAACTGACCCTTAACATAGACAAATGTAATGTATTGCGAATACATAGAAAGAAGGATCCTTTATTGTATGATTATATGATAGCGGAACAAACACTGGTAGCAGTTACTTCTGTAAAATATCTGGGAGTATGCGTACGGAACGATTTGAAGTGGAATGATCATATAAAACTAATTGTTGGTAAGGCGGGTACCAGGTTGAGATTCATTGGGAGAGTGCTTAGAAAATGTAGTCCATCAACAAAGGAGGTGGCTTACAAAACACTCGTTCGACCTATACTTGAGTATTGCTCATCAGTGTGGGATCCGTACCAGGTCGGGTTGACGGAGGAGATAGAGAAGATCCAAAGAAGAGCGGCGCGTTTCGTCACTGGGTTATTTGGTAACCGTGATAGCGTTACGGAGATGTTTAATAAACTCAAGTGGCAGACTCTGCAAGAGAGGCGCTCTGCATCGCGGTGTAGCTTGCTCGCCAGGTTTCGAGAGGGTGCGTTTCTGGATGAGGTATCGAATATATTGCTTCCCCCTACTTATACTTCCCGAGGAGATCACGAATGTAAAATTAGAGAGATTAGAGCGCGCACGGAGGCTTTCAGACAGTCGTTCTTCCCGCGAACCATACGCGACTGGAACAGGAAAGGGAGGTAATGACAGTGGCACGTAAAGTGCCCTCCGCCACACACCGTTGGGTGGCTTGCGGAGTATCAATGTAGATGTAGATGTAGACGTGGAACGAATTCAGATAGTACTGATAGGATGGTAACAGGTTGGTGTGGCCCATAAGAAAGTGTAACAAATGCTTGAGGTCCTTAAATGGGAATCTTCTTAAGAAAGACAGTTCTCGAGACACCCTGTTCGGTAAATTTAGAGATTTTATGCATAATTTCGTTGCTTTTTTTTATATGTTAGCATTCCAGTTGCTAAAGATTCATTTACGAATTGTCATTTTTTATTTGTAATTCACCGTTGCTGTTTGTGTTGTGGTTGGCAGAAGAGCCAACACCGGGTTACTAGAGGAAGCCAAAAGGCACGCGTTTTAGCTCACGCCGGCTGACGTGAGGTCTGGAACAGGACAAGGAAATTAGAATTTAGAAAAAACGGACGTAGCTGGTGGAATACTTAACTTTAATTCATTAATGGTGAACGTCGCTCTTGACGGTACATGATTCATAATATCAATAGTAACTGGTAATGGCGCCTTGCTAGGTCGTAGCAAATGACGTAGCTGAAGGCTATGCTTACTATCGTCTCGGCAAATGAGAGCGTATTTTGTCAGTGAACCATCGCTAGCAAAGTCGGTTGTACAACGGGGGCGAGTGCTAGGAAGTCTCTCTAGACCTGCCGTGTGGCGGTGCTCGGTCTGCAATTACTGATAGTGGCGACACGCGGGTTTGGCGTATACTAACGGACCGCGGCCGATTTAAAGGCTACCACCTAGCAAGTGTGGTGTCTGGCGGTGACACCACAGTTTGACTTTACATATTGTCATTTTATCATTTGGAAATAGTGAGCGGAGCTGTGGGTGTTAGAAAATGGAGTCCCAAGGGGAGAAACTGGATCATTCCCGACATATTCTTCTGTTTGAGTTCAGTGTAGGGGTGACAGCTGGGGAGGCAGCAAGAAAAATTTGTGCCATCTTTGAGGATAATGCCATTGGACAGAGAACGGCAAGAAAATGGTTTTCTCGTTTTTAGGAGGATCGTTCTGACACACTTTCAGGACGACCTTCGGAATTTGATGAAGATCGTTTAACGCAATAATCCATAACGATCCACGTCAGTATACCCGATAATTGTCTAATGTGATGAACTCTTATCCCACTATCACGCGACATTTGATTGCAATGTGGAAGGTTCAAATATCCTGTGTATGGATACTGCAAGCTCTAAGCCAAAATCACCGGGTGGCTATTTGTACATCTCTGCTTGCTTGTCATCGATCGTCTCGTGAACAGTACCAACCATTCCCATCCTGTATCATTACTGCTGATGAGAAATCGTGTCTTTATGCTAAGGTAAGGTAAAGAAATGAATGGTTGTGTCCATACAAAGCAGCAGCTGCCGGTACAAAGACCTGGCGTCCACAGAACATAATGTTATGTACCTGGGGGAACAGCGACGGTGTGGTGTAGTACGTATTGCTTCCCAGAGGTGAAACCGTTACTGCTGACATTTACTGTCAGCAACCGAGGTGTCTTGCAGACGCAATCCAAGAACAACAACGAGGAATACTGCGTGAAGTGATGTTAATCCACGATAACGCCCGTCCGCGTTCCACCAGATTGACAAAAATCGCTACAGTGTAGTTGGGTTGGGAAATCATTCCGCACCCACCTTATTCAGTTAATACCGTGTCTTCAGATTTTCACATTTTCCACTCTCTATCTATCGACCTTCAAGGAACTTCCTTTTCGGATGAAAACACGCTCCGAACATGGCTAGATGAGTTCGTCCTCTCAAAAACATGTGATTTCTACAGCCACTGAATCGAAAAGATACCAAGCGTTGGCTGACTGTTGTGAATACTGAAGAAGAATATACACTACTGGCCATTAAAATTGCTACACCACGAAGATGACGTGCTGCAGACGCGAAATTTAACTGACAGGAAGAAGACGCTGTGATATGCCAATGATTAGCTTTTCAGAGCATTCACACAAGGCTGACGCCGGTGGCGACACCTACAACGTGCTGACATGAGGAAAGTTTCCAATTGATTCCTCATACACAAACAGCAGTTGACCGGCGTTGCCTGTTCAAACGTTGTTGTGATGCCTTGTGGAAGGAGGATGCGTACCATAACGTTCCCGACTTTGATAAAGGTCGGATGGTAGCCTATCGCGATTGCGGTTTATCGTATCGTGACATTGCTGCTCGCGTTGGTCGAGATCCAATGACTGTTAGCAGAATATGGAATCGCTGGGTTCAGGAGGGTAATACGGAATGCCATGCTGGATCCCAACGGCCTCGTATCACTAGCAGTCGAGATGACAGGCATCTTATCCGCATGGTTGTAACGGATCGTGTAGCCACGTCTCGATCACTGAGTCAACAGATGGGGACGTTTGCAAGACAACAACCATCTGCACGAACAGTTCGACGAAATTTGCAGCAGCATGGACTATGAGCTCGGAGACCATGGCTGCGGTTACCCTTGACGCTACATCAATGGCAGGAGCGCCTGCGATGGTGTACTCAACGACGAACCTGGGTACACTGTAACCTCCCCCTGACTTACCGACCTTAATGACAGTGAAAAATTAAACCGCGTGTACCTAATGGAAATTTGGGAAAGCAATCGTCACCGAAGTTAATCTGTCGGTAAAGAGGGAGGAAAGGGTTACATCTAAATGAAAGGAAGAATGCAAATGAAACTGGTCGAAATTAATTTTGAAAAGGGGTAAAGTTAATAAAGAAAGTAAATGTGCGGCCGTTACGTTAACAATTAACTAGCGGTAATTAGATATTTGAGATTTGAGGGAAATTACGGTCGCCAGTCCTAAGGACAATTACTATAGTAACTGAAAAAGAAAGGTTATTACACATATAATTAGCACTAGAAGCGTGGCAACTGAAGGTTCACACGTGTAGTGTGAAAACTGAAAGTTTGTCAGAAGTAATAAATCTCGCTACAATCTGACTTAATTTAGCAAAAGAATTAATAAAACCTGAAAATCGAAAGTTAATTTAGTGACTGAAGTTAATAGTGAGCTTTCTTTCTGAAGCACATCGAAATTCAGTAAAATACGGTTAGTCTTGGACTACCTCAACAATCATTTCAAAAGCAACTTGACTCTACGCAATTTAGAAATAAGAGATTTAACTTTGAACTTGAATTAAATGATTCTGAACAATTAACAATAGTAAAATTTTGTACGTACCAAGCTGAGCTGCAGTCACAGGTAAGCTAAAGTATGCTAACAAAACTCGCACTCTTAATTTGTGCTCGTGTAATCTAAATATTGTAGCCAGCTATGAATACTTTAACTGAACTTTGAAATTAAAGCAGTGAAATTGAATTATATTATTTTAATGCTGGCGTTTGAATTTCAACGACACTCGGGTTCATTTCGGAAAAGGAAGGGACCCTGCTTGGCAATGCAATTGGGACAATGAGCAACAAAGGTCCATGCTACGTTACTGTAATTTTGTGATTTGAACAGTTTGAAAAGCTGAGGTCTGCCATACAGTTCTGAATCTTTACGTGCTTTTAGTCTTCCTTGTTGGTTGATTGATGGTTTGAAGCCGTCGATCGAGGAGGTGGCGACAGTCACTCATTGTCGGCCGTCGCTGTTGCAGAAGCTGGATGTTGGCGCGCCTTCTTCTCGACACGGTCACCAGACGAAACGGGCTCTTGATGTGTGCCAGCTAATGCTTCCCGTCCGCGACACCATGTCAGAAACTATCATCGCAAGTCGAGAGCAATTATATGCTGCCCAACCCGGAAAGTGCGGCAACTCGCGGGAGCGTCACACAACACCTCCTCCACTCGCTACTCCAGCCAGACTCCTTCTCTGCCCGCGCTCCACGCGGCAGAGTTAACACTACCAAAGATCCTACACACTTTGATTCTTCACACGACCTATCGATGTAATCATTCGATAGCAGTTTTCCCTAGGCAAGACCCAGCGTAAAAATACAAATAATATTTACGAAACAAACCAATTATACATCGACGTAAATGCATAAATATATATATATACAAATAGTAAAACAATTACAATATGTAAAGACACAGAAATGTCATATATTCAGGTAACAAAAATAAGGAAAACAAATTATAGTACAATAGATGGAAATACGAGGATATGCATTTCCGGCGTTACTACACGAATAGCAAAACGTCATTTTTTCGGATGAATCCAGGTTCTGTTTACAGCATCAGGATGGTCGCATACGTGTTTGGCGACACGCACATTGGAAGCGTGTATTCGTCATCGCCATACTGGCGAATCACCCGGCGTGACGGTATGGGGTGCTATTGGCTACACGTCTCGGTCACCTCTTGTTCGTATTGGCGGCACTTTGAACAGTGGACGTTACATTTCAGATGTGTTACGACCCGTGGCTCTACCCTTCATTCGATCCCTGCGTAACCCTACATTTCAGCAGGATAATGCACGACCGCATGTTTCAGGTCCTGTACGGGCCTTTCTGGATACAGAAAACGTTCGACTGCTGCCCTGATCAGCACGTTCTCCAGATCTCTCACCAACTGAAAACGCCTGATCAATGGTGGCCGAGCAACTGGCTCGTCACAATACGACAGTCACTACTCTTGATGAACTGTGGTAACGTGTTGATGCTGCTTAGGCAGCTATGCCTGTACACGCCATCCGAGCTCTGTTTGACTTAATGCCCAGGCGTATCAAGGCCGTTATTACGGGTAGACGTGGTTGTTCTGGGTACTGATTTCTCAGGATCTATGCACCCAAACTACGTGAAAATGTAATCACATGTCAGTTCTAGTATATTTGTCCAATGAATACCCGTTTATCATCTGCATTTCTTCTTGGTGTAGCAGTTTTAATGGCCAGTAGTGTATTATTGACGACTAAAGTCCCCGCCATGTATATCTGACGTGTTTATTAAACTTATGGAAAAACGCTACGAAGTTGTGCATCAATCTAATATATTTCAAGAAAACTTTGTGACCGTTATGCTGACACCAACGCATATCACGCAACGCGATCATTGAGAATAAGATAGAGAGACCGTGAGATATAGACACGCATATAGATAGTCACCTTCGCAACGCTCAAGCCGTGAATGGAATAGCAAAGATAATTGACAATATTTGTATGATGTAGCCTCCACCACGCTCTGTAGATAATGTACGCAAACCACTCTTTGTACAGTGGCTGTCGAAGTATTTATGTAGATGTAAAATCGGTCAGCCGTTGCCTTTATGCTTGCCTTGTGAGTGTACACACACACACGCGCGCCCACGCCCATACGGAGTTAGACATGCAGTGTGCAGTATGGGAGCGGCCGGCCGCTTTCTCGACCGCAGAAGCGCTCGCCGCCCGTCTTTTGTCAGCGGCGGTCGGGCGCCGGCAGCGGCACTTGGCCGCCTCCTACGCTGGGCGTGTTGCGCGCGCACGCGCCGCTTTCACGCACCTGTGAGTACGGTCTCAGTGCTGCAGAATATGCGGAGCGGATGACCTGTCCAAACGGACAAGTGTAGCGAACTGCAAGTCTGTTACGATGAGAGCGGTTACATCAGTCGGAGCTCGCAGCGCACGACCTTTTGCAGTACACCGTGCAGCCAGACGAATTGTTTACTACGAGGGCAGATCAATAAGTAATGCAACACATTTTTTTTCTCGGGCAATTTTGGTTGAAAAAACCGGAAATTTCTTGTGGAATATTTTCAAACATTCCCGCTTCGTCTCGTATAGTTTCATTGACTTCCGACAGGTGGCAGCGCTGTACGGAGCTGTTAAAATGGCGTCTGTAACGGATGTGCGTTGCAAACAACGGGCAGTGATCGAGTTTCTTTTAGCGGAAAACCAGGGCATCTCAGATATTCATAGGCGCTTGCAGAATGTCTACGGTGATCTGGCAGTGGACAAAAGCACGGTGAGTCGTTGGGCAAAGCGTGTGTCATCATCGCCGCAAGGTCAAGCAAGACTGTCTGATCTCCCGCGTGCGGGCCGGCCGTGCACAGCTGTGACTCCTGCAATGGCGGAGCGTGCGAACACACTCGTTCGAGATGATCGACGGATCAGCATCAAACAACTCAGTGCTCAACTTGACATCTCTGTTGGTAGTGCTGTCACAATTGTTCACCAGTTGGGATATTCAAAGGTTTGTTCCCGCTGGATCCATCGTTGTCTAACCGAACACCATAAAGAGCAAAGGAGAACCATCTGTGCGGAATTGCTTGCTCGTCATGTGGCTGAGGGTGACAATTTCTTGTCAAAGATTGTTACAAGCGATGAAACATGGGTTCATCACTTTGAACCTGAAACAAAACGGCAATCAATGGAGTGGCGCCACACCCACTCCCCTACCAAGAAAAAGTTTAAAGCCATACCCTCAGCCGGTAAAGTCATGGTTACAGTCTTCTGGGACGCTGAAGGGGTTATTCTGTTCGATGTCCTTCCCCATGGTCAAACGATCAACTCTGAAGTGTATTGTGCTACTCTTCAGAAATTGAAGAAACGACTTCAGCGTGTTCGTAGGCACAAAAACCTGAACGAACATCTCCTTCTTCATGACAACGCAAGACCTCACACAAGTCTTCGCACCCGAGAGGAGCTCACAAAACTTCAGTGGACTGTTCTTCCTCATGCACCCTACAGCCCCGATCTCGCACCGTCGGATTTCCATATGTTTGGCCCAATGAAGGACGCAATCCGTGGGAGGCACTACGCGGATGAAGTTATTGATGCAGTACGACGTTGGCTCAGACATCGACCAGTGGAATGGTACCGTGCAGGCATACAGGCCCTCATTTCAAGGTGGCGTAAGGCCGTAGCATTGAATGGAGATTACGTTGAAAAATAGTGTTGTGTAGCTAAAAGATTGGGGAATAACCTGGTGTATTTCAATGCTGAATAAAACAACCCCTGTTTCAGAAAAAAATGTGTTGCATTACTTATTGAACTGCCCTCGTAAAACCAGTTGCTATTTGTAAGCGAAGTTTTTTGTACATTTACTCACCAGCGAAAAAATGCTTCTTTCCAAGCACAAAAAATGCGAATATATTCCTGTTTACTTAAATATCTCTGCCTGAAAAGTGGGGTACCAACTGCCTCATTCTACCTTCCTCGGCACATTTAAAAATTTTACCAAACCATGCAACTCACTTTAAACTGCCGTATGTTACACACCTATAACTCACTCACACCCACTAATCCATCACTGTAAGTCGTTCATACCCATCAAACACATAACTGCCCTTCCCCACTCACTGATTCTACCCAACTCATTGTCAGTATATCTTTGTGTCTCTCTGTCATTGTCTCCCATATCCCACAACCTCCCCTAACTGTAACTCAGCCACATTCACTAGTCCTTCGCTGTGCTGGCCTCTGTGGCCGAGCGGTTCTAGGCGCTTCAGTCTGGAACTGCGCAACCGCTACGGTCGCAGGTTCGAATCCTGCCTCGGGCATGGATGTGTGCGATGTCCTTAGGTTAGTTAGGTTTAAGTATTTCTCAGATCTAGGGAACTGATGACCTCAGAAGTTGAGTCCCATAGTGCTCAGAGCCATTTGAACCATTCTTCGCTGTAACTCGCTCATACCAGTCCACTCCCAGTTGCCCTTTCTCACTCACTCATTCAGCTCAACTCATTGTCACTACCTCTTTTTGTCTCTCGATCATTGTCTCATGTGTCACAGCCACATACTCCTTCCTTCCGTCCTACTACCACAGTCTTCTCTCACTCCTACTGTCTCCCACTTGCTCTCTCTTGCTGCTACTATTTCATTCCTTCCTTCCTACTGCTGCTGTATCTTCTCACTCTCTCTTCTTCGTTTACATGTATACATTGTCATATACTCTGTCTCTCATCTCTCATTATCACTGGCTGTCACCCACATCCACTTTCTCTTTATTCCTTCCCCCCCCCCCCCCTCCACCTGACACTGTCTCCTCCACATTTTTCCTAGCACTGTTCTTTCAATGTCAACTTATTACGCTGTCTCCCTCGCATTTTTTGTAGCACTGTTCTGCCACTGCCAACTTGTTACACAGCCAGTGTGTCCCTCTCTTTCTCTCATTGCCTCCTTCGCTCTTTCTATAAAACAATCTTCCAGCACTTATTACTTCTCGTTCTCTTTGTCACTGCCACTGTCTTATTCGCTCTCAACATAAAAGCGCGAATATATCTGCATGTCAAAATTATTAGGCAAATTGAAAAGGTGCTCAGGAAGATAGCATGAGGCAGTTGGTACCCCACTTTTCAGTCAGAGTCTCTTAAATAAACAGGAATATATTCGCATTTTTCCTCTGGTTCCCTTCTTTTCCCAGATGCAGCGGGGCATGTAACTCATATGAAAAGAATTATATTTATCAGTAAAAAATATAAGGTTTTCTTATGGAAGTTGAAATAATGGAAAACTACTTTTACACCTTAGACCGGATGTTACGGGCAAAAAAATTTTACATCTGCTTCAGTACTACAACACTGGGTTCCCAGAATATACTACCTTGCTCGGTGGCGCAGTGGTTAGCACACTGGACTCGCAATCGGGAGGACGACGGTTCAGATCCGTGTCCGGCCATCCAGATTTAGGTTATCCGTGATTTCCCTAAACCGCTTCAGGCAAATGCCGGGATGGTTCCTTTCAAAGGGTACAGCCGATTTCCTTCCTTAATCCGATGGGACCGATGACCTCGCTGTTTGGTCCCCTCCCCCAAGTCAACAAACCAACAAACCATTTCCAGATGATAACGGAGGCACGTTGTAGCATATTGCTCCCTGTTACACCACTTTATACATTACATTTTCGCTTCATACAAAATTTTACGTGAGTATTTTTCGTGCACAAGTAGGGTAACTTTGAATCTGTGTATCTCGGAAACGGATAAAGATATATCGAAAATTTTCAAGGCTGTCCGAGAAAGGGATCTTAGAAACACATGATGAAAATTACAGCCATTTTCTGTGCATAGCTGACTCTGAATTCGCGGCTGGGTTTTGGGACAGAAAAAGAAACACGTTTTTGGTATGTTTCTCGATACTTGATAAACGTTTTTGAAAACAGGGGGAAGCCCTTCTACATAAATGCCTAGAGAATATACCGTTAAAATTTGAGAAATTTGCTAAGGTTATTTATTATTTAGATTTCGCCTCACATCGAATTTTACGTGTAAAAGTAGGATAACTTTGAACCTCTGACGGATAAATACTGTTTGAGGTCGGGAGCTTAGGAATATATAGTACAAATTTCAGCCATTTGCTCTGTGTAGCTGTCTTGGAATCCTCGGCAGGGTTTTCCGACGAACTGCCCATGAACTGAAGGTTCCACCATTAGTCCCATCAAGCCTTCCGCAGACCACATCAAATGCAAAAAGAACCAACCGATTAGCACAATTTGCCTAGGAACGAGAAAGAGTGTAATATTTATACTTTGACCCTGTACCGTAGGATAGTGACACTAAGATTATTCTTGTACTTGATACGCCCAAGGCCTACGCAAAACACTTGACCCTGCCTTTTTAGCACCAAGAGAACCCAAGGCATGAGAACCGAAAAATCCCGGTTTATACTTGGCGTTTTGGAACATATTAGGTACGCATTTTAGGTACATATGCTGTCGCGTATACAGGGTGTTACAAAAAGGTACGACCAAACTTTCAGGAAATATTCCTCACACACAAATAAAGAAAAGTTGTTATGTGGACATGTGTCCGGAAACGCTTAATTTCCATGTTAGAGCTCATTTTAGTTTCGTCCACCTACGCTCAATGGAGCACGTTATCATGATTTCATACGGGATACTCTACCTGTGCTGCTAGAACATGTGCCTTTACAAGTACGACACAACATGTGGTTCATGCGGGATGGAGCTCCTGCACATTTCAGTCGAAGTGTTCGTACGCTTCTCAACAACAGATTCGGTGACCGATGGATTGGTAGAGGCGGACCAGTTCCATGGCCTCCACGCTCTCCTGACCTCAACCCTCTTGACTTTCATTTATGGGGGCATTTGAAAGCTCTTGTCTACGCAATCCCGGTACCAAATGTAGACTCTTCGTGCTCGTATTGTGGACGGCTGTGATACAATTCGCCATTCTCCAGGGCTGCATCAGCGCATCAGGGATACCATGCGACGGAGGGTGGATGCATGTATCCTCGCTGACGGAGGACATTTTGAACATTTCCTGTAACAAAGTGTTTGAAGTCACGCTGGTACGTTCTGTTGCTGTGTGTTTCCGTTCCATGATTAATGTGATTTGAAGAGAAGTAATAAAATTAGCTCTAACATGGAAAGTAAGCGTTTCCGGACACATGCCCACATAACATATTTTCTTTCTTTGTGTGTGAGGAATGTTTCCTGAAAGTTTGGCCGTACCTTTTTGTAACACCCTGTACACCGATATGGATCTCAGAGTAAACTAGAGTAAGCAGTAGAATTGAAGAGTAAACTACACAAAATCACAGAACACATCTTAATGTTTTCAGGAAAAAAAATAAGAGAAACAATGTAAGAATATTAAAAGCTGGAGAAATATTGAGTTAGTTTTGGATAAGATGTGAAGATGGACAGCATGCTTTAAATGTAGAGATATGTAAACTTACTCACCTCATAAAACGAAAGAAATTTAATATCCCACGACCACAGTATCAGTGCTTCATAATCACTCAACTGATCAAATATCTGAGCGAAACAGTTCACAATGATATGAAACGGAATGATGACATAGGCTCAGTCTCATGGTGAGACATGTTGCAGACTTTGACTCGTTGGCAGAATAGTGGGAAAAATGAGGTCACTCTAGTAATGAGGCGACTGTTTACAAATCACTTGTGCGTCCCACATTAGAGCATTGCTCAAGTACGTGGGACCCATGCACTACAGGACTAACAGGGGACATTGAAAGTGTACAAAGGAGGTCGCCACAAGTAGTCACAGGTTCGTTCGAATCAAGGGAAACGTTGGAAAACATGGATCAGCAGTCGCTTGAAGATAGCCGCATATTATGCCGCGAAATCCTTTTTACAAAATATCAGGAACCAGTGTCAAGTGAAGAATGAAGACATATTCCTCAGCTTCCTACGAATCACTCAAGTAATTATTATGAAGACACGATTAGACTCATCACAGCACATATTAGAGCCAGCTAAGCTGTCATTGTTACCGCGCTCCATACGCGATTAGAACGGAGAGCATACACTAATATGTGGTAACACCCTAAGTATCACCAGCTGTGCATTTCAAAGTGGTTTGCAAAGTATGTATGTAGATGCAAATGCGGCATGTACAGAAGATGTACAGAAGATCATCACTTGAGATCGGCTCTACCGATTTTGCTGATATATATACAGGGCTATTACAAATGATTGAAGCGATTTCATAAATTCACTGTAGCTCCATTCATTGACATATGGTCACGACACACTACAGATACGTAGAAAAACTCATAATGTTTTGTTCGGCTGAAGCCGCACTTCAGGTTTCTGCCGCCAGAGCGCTCGAGAGCGCAGTGAGACAAAATGACGACAGGAGCCGAGAAAGCATATGTCGTGCTTGAAATGCACTCACATCAGTCAGTCATAACAGTGCAACGACACTTCAGGACGAAGTTCAACAAAGATCCACCAACTGCTAACTCCATTCGGCGATGGTATGCGCAGTTTAAAGCTTCTGGATGCCTCTGTAAGGGGAAATCAACGGGTCGGCCTGCAGTGAGCGAAGAAACGGTTGAACGCGTGCGGGCAAGTTTCACGCGTAGCCGTGGAAGTCGACGAATAAAGCAAGCAGGGAGCTAAACGTACCACAGCCGACGGTTTGGAAAATCTTGCGGAAAAGGCTAAATCAGAAGCATTTCTTAAACAGGAGATTGGAAAACCGATGGATCGGTCGTGGTGGAGATCATGATCAACAATTCATGTCATGGCCTCCACGCTCTCCCGACTTAACCCCATGCGATTTCTTTCTGTGGGGTTATGTGAAAGATTCAGTGTTTAAACCTCCTCTACCAAGAAACGTGCCAGAACTGCGAGCTCGCATCAACGGTGCTTTCGAACTCATTGATGGGGACATGCTGCGCCGAGTGTGGGAGGAACTTGATTATCGGCTTGATGTCTGCCGAATCACTAAAGGGGCACATATCGAACACTTGTGAATGCCTAAAAAAAACTTTTTGAGTTTTTGTATGTGTGTGCAAAGCATTGTGAAAATATCTCAAATAATAAAGTTATTGTAGAGCTGTGAAATCGCTTCAATCATTTGTAATAACCCTATATATATATATATATATATATATATATATATGTGTGTGTGTGTGTGTGTGTGTGTGTGTGTGTGTGTGTGTGTGTGTGTGTGTGTGTGTTCGTAATTTTCAGGACAAGGTTTCTATGAAAGAACATTTTAAAAAATTCACCAGGAAAGTCGGACTTTTGGCTCGTACTTTAATATGAAAATCTTAGTGAAAGAAATGTAACGATCTGTTTTACAGTTCTGCTGTCGCATGTTTTCATATCAAAAATAAATTCCGTACTGAATATTGATATTTTAAGAAAAAGAATACAATTGGAAGCGATATTTCACTGTGCTATCGGTGATGATCAAATCTTTGGTGCGCTGCAAAATTGCATTGTTAGAAGGAGGACGGACAGCTCATTCTGAGATGAAACGGCGTACAACGTTTGCCAAAAATTCATCAGTTGCGAAACTACTACAGAATTCCAAAATCATCGTTTGGCAATGAGTGTACAATGACGCACAATCGAGCACAGGGGCTGAGGGGGCACTTGATCGAAAGTTGAGAGATCTGCGCAGTATCCTGAACGTCTTTGGAGATACGATGAATCTGCTGGCTGGCGATTTTCGCCAAAGGCTGCAGTCATTCTGAGATCAACAGGTTCTGAGAAAATAACCGCTTGCTTGATGTCATCGACTTTGTAGAAATACTTGAAAACAAGTCAACAACGAATATGCGAGACGCGTTACAAAATGACGAATCTGCGGAAGTGTTTTCCCATGCAATTATTAGACACTAGAAGTGGAAAAATTCCTGTTGACTCTCCCACTGGCCTCATTTCGTTTCCACCTATTTTTTGTCACGAAAGAAGACTTGATCACGAAAGTGTTCCCGAACATTGCTGCACATTACAAAAACCATATTTGGCTGAGCGAACGAACCATTTTGGCAGCGAAAAAACTGACGTAGACGTTTCGAACATAAAAATTCAAAATCAGATCTCTGGCCAACTTCATTCATTTAATTCGATCAATTTCACAACCGATCTAGATGAAGTCGTCAATCATCCGCTGGAATTCTTGTATTCGTGGGGCTTTCCAGGAACGCTGTCTCGCAATTTGCAGCTCAAGGAAGGCAGGGTACTAATCATGTTCCACAGTCTGAAGTAACCGAAACTATGTAGTGGAACAAGACTAGCTGTTCAGAAGCTGATGGACAACGCGATTGAAGCAGGTATATATTACAGGAAAGTTCAGAGCGAAGGGTGTTCTGATTCTAAGAATGCCACTAATCCCACCCGCCTTGCTGTTGCAGTTTAAGTGAGTCCGGTTTTCGGTTCGCCTTGCATTCGCAGTGATGATTAATAAGTCGCAAGGCCAGTCGCTGGACGTGTGTGGAATAAACCTTGGACTGCTGTGCTTTTCCCACGAGCAGTTGTACGTGGCATGCTCGAGAGTCGGTAAACCATCAGTGCCATTCGTTTTCTCTCCGGACGGAGACAAAACAATATTGTTCATCACCAAGCGTTACTATTAACGCATTAAAAGCACCACAAATTAATGTCGAAATAATGAATTCCGATTTATTTTATTACAATTAATTCCTGATTTTACTGAAATTGCCGGCAGCGGTGGCTAAGCGGTTGTAGGCGCTTCAGTCCGGAACCGAGCGACTGCTACGGTTGCCGGTTCGAATCCTGTCTTGGGCATGGATGTGTGTCATGTCCTTAGGTTAGTTAGGTTCAAGTAATTCTAAGTTCTAGGGGACTGATGACCTCAGATGGTAAGTCACATAGTGCTCAGGGCCATTTGAACCATTTTTCACTGAAACTGTTTTGTTTCTATTCAGAAATTCAAGGAAGATTAGATTGGATGAATCATTTCTCAACCAAATCACAAACAGACAGATAGACAATGCAAGCTTAAACAAATTGAGACAAGTCATACAGTAGACAATTTTTTGATAAACCAGCTGCGAGAAAGAACATCCTAAGATGTGCCGTAAAAATGTGCAGTTTTGTTTTCCTTTTCGCTGCCATTTTTGACACAAAACAGGACCGTTGTGTTTATGGCTAACTTTATAATCCTGCCTGTTCGTGGATTAACTCCATGCGAAATACTGTTATTGAAGCTACTATCCTCACAGCTGGAAACGTTTCTCTCCTATCCCGTGTATTAATGGTATCAAATGGCTTGCTTATTCATTTTGACTTCTATTTCCAGTCAAGTTTCCGTTTACAATAACCATAAGTAACGCCAACGAGAGCGGGGAGGACGAGATGAAGAGTGAGGAGGGGGGATGGATACAAAGAAAGGGAAGGGGGAATATCGACAGAGAGCTAAGGGAGAAGGAGGTCGATAGGGAGATTTCGGGATAATAGATGTAAAGGGAGCGAGGGAAGGTGATTTCGGGGGTGGGAGGCAGGAGGAGATGGAGAAAGGGAGGGGAAGAAAGGTGGATAGAGAGACGGCGGGAGAAGTAGATCAGAACGAATATTCAATCCCCATATATATTTACCGAGCGAGGTGGCGCAGTGGTTAGGCACTGGACTCGCATTCGGGAGGACGACGGTTCAATCCCGCGTCCGGCCATCCTGATTTAGGTTTTCCGTGATTTCCCTAAATCGCTCCAGGCAAATGCCGGGATGGTTCCTTTCAAAGGGTACGGTCGACTTCCTTCCCCGTCCTTCCCTAACCCGATGAGACCGATGACCTCGCTGTCTGGTCTCCTTCCTCAAAACCAACCAACCAACCATATATATTTAATAATTGCGAAGCAGTGACTGGTTCACTATTAATTACATGTTAACCTCACAAGATGCAGAGTAGCATCAAAATGGAAACTCGAACAACGTGGAGAACTTAAATATAAGATGCAGCCGTGTCTTATAAGAGATAGACAACGAAACACAAGCTCTAATTCTAGCTAACCAAGACGAGGTCTTATAATAAAAAGGACTACAGACGACAGATGTCTTTATGGAGCGTACTCTGAGAGCATAGACCACATTATATCAGGCTATCCTGTAAGGTAAAGAAGGAATACCTAGTAATATGGGTTCATACATTCACTGCCTAATACGCACAGCGCAAGAGGTACTGCATCTCGCTATCAAATGGTATGTTAGCGGTACCAACAGCGTGGAATCTGTGGTGCTCTGGAATCAATATCACATAACATCAATAAGGCTCTATCTAGAATCCCAGTGTACATGGGGATTCCGTGATGATGATACAAACTTTCAGGTATGATGGAGAAGATGATTAATCTGAGATAAGGGGTCGTAGTCCGGAAACGATATAGTCGAAAGGTATAAGCGAAAATCTACTGAAGTTCCGCTTTAGCCTTCCGCTGCACTCAGATTAACGGCCCCAACTACCGAATCCAGATTATGACGTACAGAGTTCCAGCTAAATAAGTTTCCTTTAATTTACGTGTGTGGTCACAAACTTTTTGTTAACAGATTACCGGTTTCGGTCTTTAATGACCATCATCAGATTTTGTGACCATAGACGTAAATTAAAGGAAACTTACTACATATATGGGTCACTGTCTTTTTCCGCGACGATGTCGCAGCTTGTGATTCCAGCTAAATATTCCCCAATACCGTCAGACAATTTCTCCTGTTGATAGACTAGTGACGGCACACGTAACTTGGTGTTAGATATACCGAAAATCCAAAGTCTACGCTACAGCAATAATGAATTCCATTTACATGCACAAGTTCCTCAAAGTGTTACAGCCAACCGCTGTGGTCGAGTGGTTCTAGGCGCTTCAGTCCGGAACCGCGCTGCTGCTACGGTCGCAAGTTCGAATCCTGCCTCGGGCATGGATATGTGTGATGTGCTTAGGTTAGTTAGGTTTAAGTAGTTCTAAGTCTAGGGGACTGATGACCTAAAATGTTAAGCCCCATAGTGCTTAGAGCCATTTGAATCATTTGAAACTGTTACATTTACAACAGTTCAGCGTCTCCCAGCGTCAATACAGGCATGGCATCGACGCACATAGTTCTATCGCACCCATTGTACACTCCTGGAAATGGAAAAAAGAACACATTGACACCGGTGTGTCAGACCCACCATACTTGCTCCGGACACTGCGAGAGGGCTGTACAAGCAATGATCACATGCACGGCACAGCGGACACACCAGGAACCGCGGTGTTGGCCGTCGAATGGCGCTAGCTGCGCAGCATTTGTGCACCGCCGCCGTCAGTGTCAGCCAGTTTGCCGTGGCATACGGAGCTCCAACGCAGTCTTTAACACTGGTAGCATGCCGCGACAGCGTGTACGTGAACCGTATGTGCAGTTGACGGACTTTGAGCGAGGGCGTATAGTGGGCATGCGGGAGGCCGGGTGGACGTACCGCCGAATTGCTCAACACGTGGGGCGTGAGGTCTCCACAGTACATCGATGTTGTCGCCGGTGGTCGGCGGAAGGTGCACGTGCCCGTCGACCTGGGACCGGACCGCAGCGACGCACGGATGCACGCCAAGACCGTACGATCCTACGCAGTGCCGTAGGGGACCGCACCGCCACTTCCCAGCAAATTAGGGACACTGTTGCTCCTGGGGTATCGGCGAGGACCATTCGCAACCGTCTCCATGAAGCTGGGCTACGGTCCCGCACACCGTTAGGCCGTCTTCCGCTCACGGCCCAACATCGTGCAGCACCCCTCCAGTGGTGTCGCGACAAGCGTGAATGGAGGGACGAATGGAGACGTGTCGTCTTCAGCGATGAGAGTCGCTTCTGCCTTGGTGTCAATGATGGTCGTATGCGTGTTTGGCGCCGTGCAGGTGAGCGCCACAATCAGGACTGCATACGACCGAGGCACACAGGGCCAACACCCGGCATCATGGTGTGGGGAGCGATCCCCTACACTGGCCGTACACCACTGGTGATCATCGAGGGGACACTGAATAGTGCACGGTACATCCAAACCGTCATCGAACCCATCGTTCTACCATTCCTAGACCTGCAAGGGAACTTGCTGTTCCAACAGGACAATGCACGTCCGCATGTATCCCGTGCCACCCAACGTGCTCTAGAAGGTGTAAGTCAACTACCCTGGCCAGCAAGATCTCCGGATCTGTCCCCTATTGAAAATGTTTGGGACTGGATGAAGCGTCGTCTCACGCGGTCTGCACGTCCAGCACGAACGCTGGTCCAACTGAGGCGCCAGGTGGAAATGGCATGGCAAGCCGTTCCACAGGACTACATCCAGCATCTCTACGATCGTCTCCATGGGAGAATAGCAGCCTGCATTGCTGCGAAAGGTGGATATACACTGTACTAGTGCCGACATTGTGCATGCTCTGTTGCCTGTGTCTATGTGCCTGTGGTTCTGTCAGTGTGATCATGTGATGTATCTGACCCCAGGAATGTGTCAATAAAGTTTCCCCTTCCTGGGACAATGAATTCATGGTGTTCTTATTTCAATTTCCAGGAGTGTAATATCCCCGGTGTCGTTCGAACAGTGTCGCAGGCAGCGAGAATTCGTACCTCTTCAGTCTTATAAGACTTTGCGCATCAAGTGAAGTGAGTACAGGTGAACGTGCTGGCCATGAAACAGAACCTCTTCTGCCTATCCACTTTTCACGAGACCTCAGTCCAAAATGACGTGGGGCTCCATCGTGTTGGAACCACACCCCTGAGAATGACAAGTAGCCTATGTTCCTGGAATCTGGGTAGTATGTATCTGATAAACGATGTGCACACTAGTGCATTCAAGTGGGAAGGAACAAGAAACGGGCGTAGTACGTAACCAATGACTCAGCCTGCCCACACGTTGACTGATAATCTGTGCTGATGGCTCTTCACAACTGTAGTGGCCCAAACAAGACTATTGAGACTATTTAGCATGCCGTCTCTGGTCAAACAGCTTCATCCGTGAAAAGTACCTACGCAGGATAGTGAGGATCGACTGTAAGGCGCTGCCAGGACTATTGGCTGAGCTCAACACGACACGAAGCTAGATCCGAAGTCAGCAGGAGCCAAAGCATGCACTTTCTGTGAATAGTAGGCATGTAGATGCATTTCCCGTGATATTCGTCATTCATTTCACTTGCAACTGATAGAGTGCTGATTGCAGGCGCCTCTTCGAGCAAACTTTTTGTAAGTCGGGAGTCCGTGTAGTTCGTCCTTCTCCTCGGTAGTTGTACAGTGGTACCAACTGTCCTGTTTCACTAAACCGTTGGAACAGTTTCTAGAATGAAATTTTCACTCTACAGCGGATATGACACTTCCTGGCAGATTAAAACTGTGTGCCGGACCGAGACTCGAACTCGGGACCTGTGCCTTTCGCGGGCAAGTGCTCTACCAACTGAGCTACCGCACTCCTGAAAGAAAGGATATTGCGGAGACATGGCTTAGCCACAGCCTGGGGGATGTTTCTAGAATGAAATTTTCACTCTACAGCGGAGTGTGCGCTAATATGAAACTTCCTGGCAGATTAAAACTGTGTGACGGACCGAGACTCGAACTCGGGACCTGTGCCTTTCGCGGGCAAGTGCTCTACCAACTGAGCTACCCAAGCACGACTCACGCCCCGTCCTCACAGCTTTACTTCTGCCAGTACCTCGTCTCCTACCTTCCAAAGTTTACAGAAGCTCTCCTGCGAACCTTGCAGAACTAGCACTCCTGAAAGAAAGGATATTGCGGAGACATGGCTTAGCCACATCCTGGGGGATGTTTCTAGAATGAAATTTTCACTCTACAGCGGAGTGTGCGCTAATACGAAACTTCCTGGCAGATTAAAACTGTGTGCCGGACCGAGACTCGGGTCCCGAGTTCGAGTTTCGGTCCGGCACACAGTTTGAATCTGCCAGGAAGTTTCGTTGGAACAGTCTTCGAAACTTGGTGCGAACCGGATGTCTTCTACGCTGACATTTGGTTCAGTAGAATCTCTCCGCTTCTTTGCTACTTCTATTTGGTCGCCCATACAACTCTATTTGGTTACGGCCAATCGACGTTAGTACTTCAACTCGTAAACAAAGGCAGCAGTCTACTAGAGTACAGACATTGAAGACCAGGAGTTCTCATGCCAGTACACAGTATGCCATCTGCACTGGATTAGTTGAGCTATAATCCCAACATCTACATTTAAATGCACGTTGGGACTGCTTACCCTACAATCTTAGCAACAACAGTACCGGTACATGTATTCCACTGCTGTCAGAGGTAGCAGAACGTGTTTCACTTACAACTTTCGACTCGGTTGCTTCCGGACCAAGGTCACTTGCCTCGATAAATTTACCCTACTCCGTCGTTTCTGAAAGTTTGTAACATCATTGCGGAGTCACCCTGCAAAGTATTCACAATGAAATGCAAGATGCAGTACTTTTTGAAACAACACATAACTTGCGTAAAGTATTGTTAAACCAGTCATCAGACCCACTCCTGAGGAAGCGGGAACAACGTAGAGTAGACTTGACTGCACTCAACAACGTATCTCTGTTGTGAAAAATAATAATAACAATGACAATAATAGTCAAGAAAGAGGAAATTGCTACAACAATTAAAAAGCAAAAGAAATAACCAAATATCTGGTGATGATGGACGTTGCGCATAACACCTCAAAATGAACTACCCCCAAAAAGTTCAAAATACATTACAGTGACCTCGTAAGACATTCGGCGAACTGAGAAAATTCAGGACGACTGCAAAACTAAATTGATACACCCACTGCAGTAGACAGGAGGCAAGAATGACGTTAATAGCTAAGTTAAAATTTATTTTTTTCTTGTTGCATACAAAATACTATCTCAGTGTCTCCTGGACCGAGCACAATAACTTCAACGCAAACTCCAGACCAAGTAGCTCAAGCGCAGAACAAATTTTTGTTCTGAAACTAATTGCAGGCTATAAAAAATATGATAAGGAAATAGTTTGTACTTTTGCAGATTTGATCAAAGAGTTTAATATGACACAGTGGACCGTAAGTCACTCTTCCAGATTCTTAAAGTACAAGCTCTAAACCTCAAAACCACTACTATACTTCCAGTGGAAGGGGAAGGGGCGGGGACAGTAAGAGCATCCGACTGACCTCTACTAGTAACACTGCCATTTCAATTAATAACGTGTCGACCCAGAGAAGGCATGGGATACAGGCCAGGAAAAAGGAGAGGAGGATGGTGGTGGTGGTGGTTAGTGTTTAACGGCCCGTCGACAACGAGGTCATTAGAGACGGAGCGCAAGCTCGGGTTAGGGAAGGATTGGGAAGGAAATCGGCCGTGCCCTTTCAAAGGAACCATCCCGGCATTTGCCTGAAACGATTTAGGGAAATCACGGAAAACCTAAATCAGGATGGCCGGAGACGGGATTGAACCGTCGTCCTCCCGAATGCGAGTCCAGTGTGCTAACCACTGCGCCACCTCGCTCGGTAAGGAGAGGAGGAGAACGACATGTTAATGACGAGTGAAAATCACCTCAGCTGTATTATTACACATTTATTGCGTTCCGGCCGGTTTCCTTCGTTGAACATATTTCAGTTGCCGAGTTGTGCTGACGTCGTGACGTAAATGGTCCGGTTTTCGTATGTAATGTTAACGACCAAATCCAAAAACACTGATCATTAACAGTCTGGACAACCAGAAGATGTTCACCGAAAGAAGATGGTCGTAAGGTAGTAAATGTGCTACTATACAACTGAGGTGGTTTTTATTAATCATTAACATTAGTGTCACTCGAGGCGCTCAACATGATCAAGAAGATACGCTATGTTTGCTACAAACTCTTCAATTAATTCACAGAGCTGGTATGCTGTTCCGTACGTTCGTACCTCGTTCATTAGAGAGATTAAACTGAGATACTGTATAATGACCCTACACTGTTCACCTTTGGCGTGTTAGTGTAAAAGGTGTCGCGATGCCATTTAGTATAAAATCCATGCACTACGCACGTTTCTTTACTTTCATTGACATATATGAGCCGACTTTTCCTTTGCTCCCAGTGAAATTATGTCTGCCAAAAAATTCGATTCAGAAACCTGTGTCCAGTACCTTCACGTAAAATTTATACTTGCTTTCCGTGTTGACTATAACAAAACTCATGCGTGAGTTGCGATATATTAAGTATTTTCTTACGGTGAGTATTTTATGCAGTATCATCAGTTTCATTCAACATACATTAGACTACAATTTTAGCAGTAGTATACTCGTTCAAGAAACTTCTTCACCCGAATTTATCAGAATACCCAGAAAATATCACACATAATGAAATATAGGAAATTGATCATTTTTGAACATGACTGGAAATGGATTAATCGGATAATTATTCTAATGTATTTGGGGGATGAAATCAACTAAATACTGGATGAAAAATGTCAAGAAGGACTTGTTTTGTAAGTAAAACACTTTTTCTTGCTACAACTTAATTTATTTTTCCTAGACTCGTTTCGCCTTTTACTTACTCTAAGGTATCTTCGGTGGGATCTAGAACGATACAGTTTTGTTATTTTTATATTGTCAAACTTCCTGTCATTTCATCAATTAAATTCAATATTTCTTCTGTTACCCAAGGATTTCTATTAGCCCTCGCCTTTTTACCTACTTGATCGTCTGCTGCCTTCACTACTTCATCTCTCAGAGCTACCCATTCTTCTTCTACTGTATTTCTGGAAAAACTGGTAGAATTGGACCTCGGGGAAGATCAGTTTGGATTCCGTAGAAATGTTGGAACACGTGAGGCAATACTAACCTTACGACTTATCTTAGAAGAAAGATTAAGAAAAGGCAAACCTACGTTTCTAGCATTTGTAGACTTAGAGAAAGCTTTTGACAATGTTAACTGGAATACTCTCTTTCAAATTCTGAAGGTGGCAGGTATAAAATACAGGGAGCGAAAGGCTATTTACAATTTGTACAGAAATCAGATGGCAGTTATAAGAGTCGAGGGGCATGAAAGGGAAGCAGTGGTTGGGAAAGGAGTGAGACAGGGTTGTAGCCTCTCCCCGATGTTATTCAATCTGTATATTGAGCAAGCAGTAAAGGAAACAAAAGAAAAATTCGGAGTAGGTATTAAAATTCATGGTGAAGAAGTAAAAACTTTGAGGTTCGCCGATGACATTGTAATTCTGTCAGAGACAGCAAAGGACTTGGAACAGCAGTTGAACGGAATGGACAGTGTCTTGAAAGGAGGATATAAGATGAACATCAACAAAAGCAAAACGAGGATAATGGAATGTAGTCAAATTAAATCGGGTGATGCTGAGGGAATTAGATTAGGAAATGAGACACTTAAAGTAGTAAAGGAGTTTTGCTATTTAGGGAGTAAAATAACTGATGATGGTCGAAGTAGAGAGGATATAAAATGTAGACTGGCAATGGCAAGGAAATCGTTTCTGAAGAAGAGAAATTTGTTAACATCGAATATAGATTTAAGTGTCAGGAAGTCGTTTCTGAAAGTATTTGTATGGAGTGTAGCCATGTATGGAAGTGAAACATGGACGATAACTAGTTTGGACAAGAAGAGAATAGAAGCTTTCGAAATGTGGTGCTACAGAAGAATGCTGAAGATAAGGTGGGTAGATCACGTAACTAATGAGGAGGTATTGAATAGGATTGGGGAGAAGAGAAGTTTGTGGCACAGTTTGACTAGAAGAAGGGATCGGTTGGTAGGACATGTTTTGAGGCATCAAGGGCTCACAAATTTAGCATTGGAGGGCAGCATGGAGGGTAAAAATCGTAGAGGGAGACAAGAGATGAATACACTAAGCAGATTCAGAAGGATGTAGGTTGCAGTAGGTACTGGGAGATGAAGAAGCTTGCACAGGATAGAGTAGCATGGAGAGCTGCATCAAAACAGTCTCAGGACTGAAGACCACAACAACAACAACATATTGTCAAACAGTTCACGTCCTGTTTTTATTTTTTTATGTAAGTAAGTTATTATTTACAGTGTGTTGGCATCGGCGTTTCCTCTCACCTGGTCTGGAGGTCGATGTACCACTTCATTTCCGATGCATAAGCACAATTTTGTGTTATGATCTTTTTCTTTCACACTCTTCACCATGTTTCGGCTTCTTCTTTGTGGCACACTATTATTCTTTTGCCACTAGTTATAGCTATTTGTTAACACTGTGCTTTTAAAGACGTAAATATTTTGAGTTCATTGTGTGTTTCAAATGGTTCAAATGGCTCTGAGCACTATGGGACTTAACTTCTGAGGTCATCAGTCCCCTAAAACTTAGAACTACTTAAACCTAACTAACCTAAGGACAGCACACACATCCATGCCCGAGGCAGGATTCGAATGTGTGACCGTAACAGTCGCGCGGTTCCAGACTGTAGCGCCTAGAACCGCTCGGCCACCCCGGCCGGTTTATGTGTTTCCTCCTGTTGGTTTGTTTACCTACATGTCACCAACCTAACGAAGTATATGTTGAAAACTGATGTCTATTCATGAGATATCTGTGGGTGTGTTTATATCTCTCTCTGCGAGTGTGTGTTTGTGCGTGTATGACAGAGAGAGAGAGAGAGAGAGAGAGAGAGAGAGAGAGAGAGAGTGGGCTGAAGAGAGTGTATGAGGTATGAGGCCTTTTTATTATTTGTTTTTTTTAGAGTGTGTGTGTGTGGGGGGCAGGGGGGGGCAGTGGTTGGTGGTTTGAGTTGTAAAGTGTTAGGTATGAATGTAACAGCTGTTAGAGAGAGGTTGGAAGGTTTGGTGATCAGCTGATTTAAGTCTTGGTTCTGTGGAGGGGTTCATGGACAAGTGAGTAAAATGGTGTTGGGTTGTATTATTATTATTTCTTTCCTTTCTCAGACGTTATGTCTGGTTAAAAATGGAAAGTGGCGCGGACCTTGATCAAGCGTGACTTCCTTTTAACTGTACGGTATATGTTACATTGCATTTAGGAACTTTCGGGTAATTGAACATGCATCAATAATTACAGATTTCTGTAGTTCTATATATATGTTTGGATGTAACTGTATTGCGTTGATGTACTGGTGGATATTGTGTGGTATGAGTCCTGTAGTTGATAGTATAATTGGTATAATGTCAACTTTATCCTGACGTCACATGTCCTTGTCTTCCACAGCCAGTTGAACGTATTTTTCAATTTTTTCTCCTGTTTTCTTCTGTATATTTGTTGTATTGGGTATGGATATTTCGAGTAGTTGTGTTTATTTCTTCATTTTATTCTTGAGTATGATGTCAGGTTTGTTCTGTGGTGTTGTTTTATCTGTTATAATGGTTCTGTTCCAGTATAATTTGTATTCGTCATTCTCCAGTACATTTTGTGGTGCATACTTGTATGTGGGAACGTGTTGTTTTATTAGTTTATGTTGTATGGCAAGTTGTTGATGTATTATTTTTGCTACATTTTCATGTCTTCTGGTGTATTCTGTATTTTCTAGTATTGTACATCCGCTTGTGATGTGATCTACTGTTTCTATTTGTTGTTTGCAAAGTCTGCATTTATCTGTTGTGGTATTGGGATCTTTAATAATATGCTTGCTGTAATATCTGGTGTTTATTGTTTGATACTGTATTGCAATCATGAATCCTTCCATCTCACTGTATATATTGCCTTTTCCTAGCCATGTGTTGGATGCGTCTTGATCGATGTGTGGCTGCGTTAGATGATATGGGTGCTTGCCATGTAGTGTTTTCTTTTTCCAATTTACTTTCTTCGTATCTGTTGATGTTATGTGATCTAAAGGGTTGTAGGAGTGGTTATGAAATTGCAATGGTGTAGCCGATGTATTTATATGAGTGATTGCTTTGTGTATTTTGTTAGTTTCTGCTCGCTCCATAAAGAATTTTCTTAAATTGTCTACCTGTCCATAATGTAGGTTTTTTTATGTCGATAAATCCCCTTCCTCCTTCCTTTCTGCTTAATGTGAATCTTTCTGTTGCTGAATGTATGTGATGTATTCTATATTTGTGGCATTGTGACCGTGTAAGTGTATTGA
The DNA here is from genome assembly GCF_023864345.2 of Schistocerca serialis cubense. Classification (NCBI taxonomy): domain Eukaryota; kingdom Metazoa; phylum Arthropoda; class Insecta; order Orthoptera; family Acrididae; genus Schistocerca; species Schistocerca serialis. The sequence goes on along the minus strand of NC_064645.1, from coordinate 578,285,924 downwards.
GTGCATCTAGGTCTGTGTTACTCCATTTCACTACTCGAAATGAGTAGGTCAATATTGGTATAGCATAAGCATTTATAGCTTTTGTCTTGTTTCTTGCTGTCAATTCTGTTTTCAGTATTTTTATTAGTCTTTGTATATATTTCTTCTTTAATATTTGTATTATCTATTTCTATTTTTTGTCTGTATCCTAGATATTTATAGGCATCTGTTTTTTCCATCGCTTCTATGCAGTCGCTGTGGTTATCCAATATTTAATCTTCTTGTTTAGTATGTTTTCCCTTGACTATGCTATTTTCTGTTCCAAAGCCATATTTATACCATTGCTAAATCCTTCTGTTATCTTTAGTAATTGGTTGAGTTGTTGATTTGTTGCTGCCAGTAGTTTTAGATCATCCATGTATAGCAAATGTGTGATTTTGTGTGGGTATGTTCCAGTAATATTGTATCCATAATTTGTATTATTTAGCATGTTGGATAGTGGGTTCAGAGCAAGGCAGAACCAGAAAGGACTTAATGAGTCTCCTTGGTATATTCCACGCTTAATCTGTATTGGCTGTGATGTGATATTATTTGAATTTGTTTGGATATTAAGTGTGGTTTTCCAATTTTTCATTACTATGTTTAGGAACTGTATCAATTTAGGATCTACTTTGTATATTTCCAATATTTGTAGTAACCATGAGTGGGGTACACTATCAAAAGCTTTTTGGTAATCAATGTATGCGTAGTGTAGCGACCTTTGTTTAGTTTTAGCTTGATATGTCACCTCTGCATCTATTATCAGTTGCTCTTTACATCCTCGTGCTCCTTTGCAACAGCCTTTTTGTTCTTCATTTATAATTTTGTTCCGTGTTGTATGTGTCATTAATTTCTGTTTAATGACTGAAGTTAATATTTTGTATATTGTTGGTAGGCATGTTATGGGGCGATATTTAGCTGGGTTCGCTGTGTCTGCTTGATCTTTAGGTTTCAGATATGTTATTCCGTGTGTAAGTGTATCAGGGAATGTTTATGGATCTGCAATGTAACTGTTAAATAATTTAGTTAGATGTGAATGTGTTGAGGTGAACTTCTTTAACCAGAAATTTGCTATTTTATCACTTCCAGGGGCTTTCCAATTGTGAGTAGAATTAATTGCTTGGGTGACTTCATGTTGCAAAATTATCACTTCAGGCTTTTGTGGTATCATCTTGTATGTGTCTGTTTCTGCTTGTATCCACCGTGCATGCCTGTTATGTTGTACCGGGTTTGACCATATGTTGCTCCAGAAGTGTTCCATGTCTGTTATGTTTGGTGGATTGTTTATTTTAATGTGTGTGTTATCTATTGTCTGGTAAAATTTCCGTTGGTTTGTGTTGAATGTTTGGTTTTGTTTCCTTCTATTTTCACTTTTTTTTGTATCTTCTGAGTCGTTTGGCTAATGCTTGTAATTTCTGCTTCTTTTCGTCTAATTGCTCTGTCGCTTCTTGTTGTGAGATTTTACCTAACTTTTTTCGTTTTTTTCCGAGATTTCATTTCTTATAAATTGTGTTAGCTGTCCAATGTCTTTTCTCAGTTTTTCTATTTTGATCTGTAGCCTGTGTTGCCATGTTGGTTTTGTGGGTTTCTTCTGTGTGTTGGTTGGTTCTGATCTCTGCCTAGTGTGTATATTTAGTGTAGTGAGTGCTCCTATATAAACCAGTAGTTGTAACTCTTCCATAGTTGTGTTTTCATTTATTTTGTTGTGTATGATTGTGTTGATAGTTTTTATTGTTGTTTCGACTTGTGGGTTATTTGGTGGTCTACGTAAGAATGGTCTAATGTCCGTATTTGTGTCTTTGTATTCTATATATGTTAGCTGAAATTTTTCTTGTATATCTAACATCTGTGTCACTTCGTGTTCTATTTGTGCTTGTTCTGGTGGCTGTCTTAAGATTTCGTTTTCCTCTGATTGTTTAATTGGTGCATGTTGTTCTTTGTTTGTTTGCTCTGGGATGTTTGAGTCCATTACTGTATTTTCTTCTTCTTCTGATTGCACATTATTTTGTTCCAGTATTTGTTGCACTTGTTGTTTGATGTTTTCTAATTCTGACTGGGGTATCCTGTTATTTTTTATTATTACACGGATCTGATCAGCTAATCGTTGTTCTGTTAAAAATTTTAATTCTGGGTATCTGGTAATAAATGTTGTGTATACTTGTGATCTGTATCCAGTTGTGTTGGTTCCTAGGTTTGTTGCTTGGTAATAACAGAACATGAGGTGTCGATTAACTTCATCTGACCATCTCATCCTCTGTCTTTGTTTTCCTTCTAGGGTGGTTGCAGGAAGCATATCCTGCAAAACACCTCTATTTGGATTTAAATCATTTTCCAGTTGGCTAGCAGTGTCGTTACCATTGTGGGCGGGCATAGGGTTCAAGCGTCGTCCCCGACCATGACGGCGCTTGTACGAGGCTTCTTTAGTTCTGTCCTGAACCAACTAATCACACTAAAAGGGGGGTTAGCCCTATTAGTGGTTTGTTCTTTTCATCGCCTTTTAGGACTGGCAGAACATACCGGAGGCCGATTCTTTTCCCGGTCCTCCACGGGGTTTATTATTATTATTATTATTATTATTATTATTATTACTTTCTTTTGGAGTGTTATTCTATTATTTTATCTATTAGTGTAAACAATGAATTGTTTGGCACGTGTACTTGATCATTCAACATTTTATGCTTTGGTCTTCTGTATATGATAATTTTCTTACAGGGTTAGGAGGTTTTTTTATTGTTTCTTCTAATTATTTTGATGTCTTCTTCTCTATTCGTTGGTTTGTGGTTATGTTATCTTAGGTGTTCTGCAAATATGGAGTCTTAGGATGGCCACGAAAACAAACATTTTATGTCAGGAAAGGTCTGAGAAGAAATAATATTCAAGTGTCAGAAACAAAAGGAAGAACTCTCTTTAGAAGAAAGATATTACAGTTCCTTTCTGGGCAAGGTATGCAGGAAAAATTGAGCACTATGTAGTAAAGAAACAACTGTAGGCTGAGGAGACGTGGGAAATGACAGAAGTTATAAGAGTGACAGCTGTGAAATTAGAATGGAGATGAGTAACAGGTACAGTGAGATGGCGTGATGAAGAATAGTATAAGAAAAGATTTTGCTGCATTTCTCGTAATTAAGATTCGGTTTTCTGTGGAAGAGGTATAGGGTGTTAGGGGCATAAGTGCAGATGTTTCTGCTGCTGAGAAAGCAGTGTACTGAACAACGTTACACCAGAATTTACTTCTTTCGCCGAAAAATTATTTTAGCTATTATGAGTACTATGTTTGTATGGTGGTTATTGCCTTCAAGCATGGCTGGCATAAGGGAGCCATTAATGCATATTTTCCCCTGGGCAGTAGACAGTGTGGACGCGTGGACGTAAAACTGATACACCAAAACTCTGTACTGACAGGCGTACTGCACTTCCTGGCACAGTTACGATCGTGCAGAAAACATCAGGTAGTAAATTATGTGATGTGCTTGCAGGAAGACTGTTAGACACAAGAAGAAGCAACTAACACACTAGAGTGGGTAAATATTCAGGTGCTAAGTATCACAAATCTGTACCTATACCCCTAACACCGTGACATCAGAAAATAATGACAAATTATTTTGCCTAATAGTGGGAATTGGAAATCATTACACACGATAGAGTCCTTTATGTACGACAAACCGAAAGTGAATGACGACAGCGACGATGACTTTATATTTGTAGACATACCTGCTCCTCGTTTGCCATTCGTCTGTTCTAGTAAGATTTTTTCCCCAAGGCAAATGCGTGTTATCGTGCAAACAAATTAGATCAGTTTTAATCTTACTATCTGCCTATATTCTTATCCAAATTAAGCCACGGTTGCTGCTAGAAATGGGATCACATGCCACTCTAGAAAAATATATCCATGTTTCTCGTACCGGTTTTCCACGGAATAAGGTACTCGCAATCACAGGTGATTATGTGTAGAACTGTGGGTTTCTGCAGTATGTGTATCTTTCCGAAAATCTGCTGAAGTCATAGTTTTGTGTAGAAGCCATTATCGTAGAGCCTTTGTCGGCTTTACGCGATGCAGTTGGGAAGGAACTAGAACTGAATAGTTTACACGCAAGATGTAGTAGTCACTGCCAGATCTTGTCGTTCGATAAGTCGTTGTGTAATGGCGGCCTTATGCGAGTGAGCAGCAATCTCTCCACACGTGTTAGGAGTCACATAACTATCACTGTCACTTAGAGTGCTGACAGGGAAATGAGAATCGTTAAAACGACGATGTAACAACACTCTTGCTGCATCCCGCCTCGCATACATTAATTACTACTTACGGCTTGTGCGTATGATGCTCACGTAACGATATCAGACGCTAGAAGTTGCCACGTCAGCACCAGCCAGCAAGCAGCAACTCTACCAAACAGAAAGGGGGAAAGACAGGGTAGCCTTAACTTCTATCTGACAAACCGGGACATTCCTCTTAAATTGACTACAAATGGAGATAATTTGGGAAGCAGAAACCGGGACAAACCCGGACGCTTCTCTTAATCTTAAAAAGAGCGAATTAATTAATGGAAATATTTGCTCGGGTTTGTGACTCCTACCCTCTGCAGCTACACTAAAGTAATAACTCTTTGAAAGATCATCGCATATTAGTTTGACAGTGTCGCGTGTTAACACAGATCTCACAACTGTTGTTAGTTTTGTTGTGCTTAATGTCACATTTTTTGCTGTTTCGGAACGTAGCCTGGAAAAACAGTTCACTGATTTCAATGACATGTAGTGCATAACACCATGCTAACACATAACACATTTCACTGTTGTTACTAATTTGCCTTGTTTAAATGAATTCTAAACAAAATAACTGCCCATTTTTGTAAGTGCTTGCAGAGTACACGTTTGACTTATGCTTTACTTTTGTTAAATGATGTTTAATACAGGATGAAAATTATTGAACTGTGTGAAAAAAATCGCAAGTTAGTTGCAAATTACGGCGTGCACACACTTTATTCAGCATGTAAACGTCACTACAGATATTCTGATTTAGGTTATGACATGTTCGATGTGCCTGCCGTCATTGGCGATGATGTGGCTCAGACGAATAGTGAAACTGTGCATGACCCGCTGATGTGTCGGAACATCTATGCTGCTAATGACCTCCTGAATGGCTGTTTTCAGCTCAGCAGTGGTTTTTGGGGTTATTCAAAAAATGGTTCAAATGGCTCTGAGCGCTATGGGACTTAACATCTGTGGTCATCAGTCCCCTAGAACTTAGAACTACTTAAACCTAACTAAGGACATCACACACATCCATGCCCGAGGCAGGATTCGAACCTGCGATCGTAGCAGTCCCGTAGTTCCGGACTGCAGCGCCTAGAACCGCACGGTCACCACGGCCGGCTGGGGTTATTCCTATACACCTTGTCTTTAATATAGTCCCACAGAGAGGAATCGCATTTGTTCAGATCCGGAGAATATGGCGGCCAATCTAGACCCATAACAGTGGACTCTGGGTACCCCAGAGCCAGAATGCGGTTCCAAAACTGCTCCTCCAGGACATCAAACATTCTCCTCCTTCGATGAGGTCGAGCTCCGTCTTGCATGAACCACCTCTTGTCGAAATCAGGGTCACTTTGGTTAAAAGGAATGAAATCATCTTCCAAAACTTTCACATACCGTTCGGTGGTCACGGTATCATCGAGGAATATCGCACAGTCACGCGTTGAGAGTGAACAGACTTCTCGATCGCGAAAAGCGGTTTCTCAGTCCTCAAAATGCGCCAACTTTGCTTATCGACTAACCCATCCAAGTGAAAGTGGTATTCGTCGCTAAACCAAACCATACAGTTCCCATCACTCTCCGCTGCCAGTCGTCCAGTTTGAACGCCCTAAGGGAAACCGTTTAGAAGTTATGACGATTTTGTTTCATATAGCTCAGTAATTGTCACCCTGTATCTGCTCTTCCCCCTTATATAACACTTACAAATTACACGTTCTACTTCATAGCCACTTTCCTTCATTTTGTGAAGAGCCATTCTTCTAAACGTTCTCTGGAAATGAACACACCCACTTTGGCATTTTGAATTCTCCAGACATAATCAAACGCCTTAGTAACAAACTGATCATGACACGACTCAGGCAGAGAAACATATACCCACGCAGGTGCATAGCTTAAACGGGGATTTTGGTTCAAATCGCTCTGAGCACTATGGGACTTACAATCTGTGGTCATCAGTCCCCTAGGACTTAGAACTACTTAAACCTATCTAAGGACATCACACACAGCCATGCCCGAGGCAGGATTCGAACCTGCGACCGAAGCGGTCACGCGGTTCCAGACTGAAGCGCCTAGAAACGCACGGCCACACCGGCCGGCTAGCTTAAACTAAATTGTGGTAAGGGACAATAATGGAAAGTCAGCAACGTTACCGTGCAATAGTATTCCTCGAGGTACTCAGTCAGCTGCGGCAATAAAAACTTTCGTTATTTAGCTTAACAGCTAAAGTTGAAATATAGATCCAAGCAAGAATTTGAAAAAAATAGATACTATAAGAATATTTCTCTGAAATCCGAAACCCGTGACAAACTGGCATCCCAAAAGTATTTTTCGGGACACCGATTTCTTTAAGGTGAAACCAGGACTGTCCCGATTTTTCAGCATCTGGCAACCCTAGGGTGAGAGGGTGTGGGAGGCTGCTATTAGTTTTCCCATAGACTCCGTTTTACTAAATTATTTCTAAAGATTACCCATTAAAATTTCTGCAGGCTAACAAAATCGATAATAAATCGTATTACAAAAACAGTTAAATATTAACTATACAGCAGCCCAAAATTAGAAAAGTATGTTGCCCTAACCGCGTTGCAGTACTACACACTTTTTAATTTAAAATTCAACGCTGCAGTGCCCCCAGTTCATCACACTAAAATAAAAACTAGATTGTATGCTACGAACTAAACTATTCTTGCCTATCTTTTTTTCAGGTCAGTCAGGCCCTACGTTTGCTGAGACACAGCCCAGGAATTACATGGATTGTAGTACCATGACATTTTATTTTTCTTTCCGTTTGCAGCACTTAAGAAACGGGAGGGATGTTATTACGGTGTAGATCGATTTATTACCAGACTGACTGTAGTGCTGGTCTGTAACACTTTGTCTCTTGTGACACTCCCAGATGACGTTGTCGATTTCTCCACGTTCCATGTTTTTATGGTACACAGACCTGTATTTGGCAAATCTATAAGATATATCCCGTGAGATAGGGTACTGCGCCCATGGTACGCAAAATGTGTAGCATTTTCCATCTTTCCTGTATCTTAGGGGGTACCTGGTAATTTCTCCTCAAAGTTTCTGCCTTATCCCAGATTTCCAGCTATTTTTCTGTTGACAAATTATTTTACTTTCTTCTTCAATGTAGCTTGTTTCCCCGTTACCTCTTACACTTTTCTATATTGTGACAAGTTTATGCATTAAATGATAGTAAATCACAGCTAGTTTGGTATAGTAGTACTTCGCGCATATTCGAATGCAAATACAATGAAAAATTATGTTTATTCGGAATATAGCCACTTTAAATATGTTAGAATACAAATACATGAGTGGTACACAGTCTCTCTGACTTCCTTAAGTTACATTACCGAGAAAAGCGCGGGCAAGGTAGTATTTGATAGTCGAGTCGAGTCGCAGCCTTGGGCAGTAGTAGCGGAGAAGTAGTAGACAGAGGGTGTTGCATCATGGCGGAAGGAGCAGCTTAGGTTGTGGAGGCGCTGCGAAGAGATTTCTATTTGAGATGTTCCGTGATGTATGACCTGAGGATGAAGGATGACTTTTAAGATGATTGTATCAAGAGACAGCACTTCAGAAAAAGGTAAGTTATTCTGAGTTTGTTAACTGCAAGCACCCGTTTAGTAATAACTACCGTGCAAGGATTTCATTGTGTCTGCATCTACATCTACATACATACTCGGCGAGCCACCGTACGGTGCGTGGCGGAGGGTACCCTCTACCACAACTAGTCGTTTCCTTTCCTCTTCCATTCGCAGGTAGAGGGAGGGAAAAACAACCGTCTATATACCCCCGTATGAGCCCCAATTTCTCGTATCTCATCTTCGTGATCCCTACTCGCAATGTATGCTGGCGGCAGTAGGATTGTTCTGCAGTCAGCTTCAAATGCCAACTCTCTACACTTTCTTAGTAGTGTTCTTCGAAATGAATGTCATCTTCCCTCCAGGAATTCCCACTTGAGCTCCCGAAGCACATCCGTAACATCTGCACGCTGATCGAACTTACCGGTAAAAAATTCATCAGTTCACCTCTGAATTGCTTCGATGTCTTCTTTCAATCTGACCTGGTGTGGATCCCAAGCAGTCGAGCAGTACTCGAGAACAGGTCGCACTAGCGTCCTATATGCGGTCTCCTTTACTGGTGAACCACACTTCCCTAAAATTCTCCCAATAAACCGAAGTCGATCATCCGCCTTCCCTACTACAATCGTCATATGTTCTTTCCATTCCATAATGCTCCGCAATATTACGCCCAGATATTTAAACGACGTGGCTGTGTCAAGCAGAACACGACTAATGCTGTATCTGAACATTAAGGGCTTGTTTTTCCTACTCATCCACATTAACTGACTTTTTCTACGTTAAGGGCCAGCACCCATTCATCCCACCAACTACAGATTTTGTCTAGGTCATTTTGCGTCAACTTACAGTTATTTACCTTCGACATCTTCCGGTACACTATAACTTCGTCAGCCATAGATTGCTGCCCACCCTGTCCGCCAGATCTTTTATGTATACAGAAAATAGAGAAGGCCCTATCAGACTTCCTTGGGGCATTCCGATGAATATTAAAGTCCTCGAGCCAGTCACATACCTGGGAGCCTTCGTTAACAGTCTGCCGTGTTGATTCGTGGTCATGAGGTTCCCGGTCTCTAGAAAGTTTATCATATGCTCTAGAATTCTACAGCAAACCGATGTTAAGGATATTGCGGGTCCGTTCTTGTACCTTTCTTATATGTCGGAGTCACCTGTGCTATTTTCCAGTCACTCGGAACTTTCCTCTGGCCGAGAGATTCGCGATAAATGAAAGTTAAGGGGCCAGTGATGTAGAGTCTTCTTTGTAAAACCGAACTGGGACTCCATTCGGTCCTGACAACTGTCCATTGATGTCTGCCTTCTAGGAAACAGGGAAAGCTTTCGGTCATGTGTTCAATGTTCTAATTAGCCCCCCCATTTTGGTTGGGTAAAAACTATTGTACTAGGAAGTCAAAAAACAAATCTGTGTAATAGAAATATTTGGTAGAAGCATACGCTATCGATTATGGCAATGCAGAAGGAGAGAATGCTGACTATTCACATTAGATGGAATTTACTCTTTTGTCTTTAAAAGAATTTAATTGCAAAGCACTTCTTATAGTTATTTATAAATATTTTACCAAACATTTCGCCACTGTTCAAAGAAACATGTGTGGTAAAATTGGCATTGTTACACCTTGCACTTCTGCGTGAACAATAAGTAATAATTTTGAAAAGAAAATCAAAAACTAATTTGCTAAAACAGCAACTTAAATATAAATCACAAATAGAAGACAAACGTCCTCGGAATAATTTATTTGCAATTCAACCATAGCAGAGTCAAGTTATCCATTGCAATATAAGACTTTGTTGTATGGACTAAATGAATATTTTGGCAGAATATCAGGCAGAGTTTTCAGTTACTGAAATTTAACGTAAATTCATCAGATGCGTTATTATAATGGGGAACATTTAAATTATGAAACAGTTATTTATTCTGAGTAATCTTGTGCATCATTCTCTTATGCAACTTAATTTACAGATAGTCAGATGCGTTTCATACTAATTAACACCACATTTCTTAAAAGTGGTTTGTGTAGACGTTCTTGATCAAAAGTGGTACAGCTACACTGATTCTAGATCTGAATCTGTAATCGGAATTTTAAAAATGAGACAGGTTTCAGATCGTTAGCGAGAAATTAATTTACACACGATTTCAGCACACAACAGCCAACGGTAATCAGATAACTTTTAAATCGATCGTTTGAGCCAGTGTAGTGCAGTTCCATCGTGTGTGTGTATGTGTGTGTTTGTGTGTGTGTGTGTGTGTGTGTGTGTGTGAGAGAGAGAGAGAGAGAGAGAGAGAGAGAGAGAGTGAGAGAGAGTGAGAGAGAGAGAGAGAGACTTACGCCTAATAACGGCAGGAGCGTCTCAGTAAAATTGTTGTATTTCTATGTATTTTAGTAAGTTGCAATTCTAGCCAATTCTTAGACCATTTGATTGCAGGATCATAGTTACTGGTTATCATCTGCAGCGAATTAGCTGTGGGGCATGAAAGCTCGATCTTGTGACTACATGGAGCTATTATTCTTAAAAAGAGCTGTGATATCCCAAGTATCTGAAGTACAAGTAACCGCAGATAAAGATGCAGCTTGTTTGCTCGTACGGGATGCTGTTTACACGAACAACTCAGCAGCCGTAGCCCTTAGGAACAGTTGCATTCGACTGTGTGTTGAACCTTATTTTATAATTTACTACTGGTATTTGTTGTACAATGTTGGTGTGGAAGTCATCGCCCATGTTTAATGTACTGAAGTATATGACATTGTGTTTGCGTAGTGTATCTTCGGCACTGACCTGACAGTTTGGAATGTCATCATGACTTTCCAGTTAGCAAGGGTTATTTTAAATAATAAAAAAAACATGTATTATAATCATGAGACGTGAAAACCTATATCTTGTATTGTCTCCTGAGAGATGAGTCTACTTTCAGCAGTTCCTCTCCTCCGTCGCAATACAGCTTCCGCATTAGCACCCTTTACAAAGAATTGTCTTTTGTATTGACTCAGTCTTGCTGCTGTTTTTAATTTTTCTGTATGTGGAAGTGCTTCTTGATTATATTGAAAAAACTCACTGAGTGTGTGAAACTTTTTTCCGTGTCACTGGATTATGACAAATAACTCCAAGCTGCCTCTATTATCAATTCCTTGTTCAGTTTAGAATTTTGCTCTCAGTTTTGATTATGGGTACAGGTTATGCAGGTATTCTCTTCGGGCCGATGTTTTCTTTCTACACATCAATTAGCTGCGTGTCAGTGTAGTCATTGCGTCTTTATTGTGTTTAGATGTAACGAAGAGTAGGTTATTTTGCTTTGCATGTTTGGTTTCCCTTTTTGATTTGGGAGTGAGTCGAACAGTGACTGCCACACTGGTGAATCATCTTGGTTTGCTTTTTTTCTCTCACTACTTGCTGAAGCAGAACTCTATTTTTTGCTACGGTAAACGATTGGCGAAACTGAAGCCCAATTTTTTTTCAAATCATTTGCTGTTCTTTTATAATTTTTATGACCTTTTCAGAAGTTCAGTCGGTATGGAACGAATTTTGAATGCCGCACAATACTAATCAAACGGAAATGGAAAGTGTTACACAATGAAGCGCGAGTCCCATAAGCATCAAACTTTAAGAAGCTGTTCATATCACATAATCGATATTAAATGATTAAATCATGGGAAAAGCTTTACGAGAGTCATACTAAAGACTCTCTCGTTATTTATGAGTGAATTCATGATGATTGTTGACCGCTGTCTGGCAATTACCAAATGAGTGTCTTGTTGTCATACCCAATAGCTGCCCACAATACTATTCCAAGAGTTTGGAAAAGTTGGATCTCGAAAATTCCTGTTTCTTGTGAACTTTTAACCAGGTTGCCTACAGATACGTTGACGTCGATCTGACAACCACAAAAAGAAGTTATACTCATCGCAGAATACCACTGAATGCCACTCAGTGTCCCATCTGACTACGGCTCTGCATCATGCCCGTCTCTGTTGTCTTTGGTGTGTTGTCAACGGTAAAGGACGCATGCCAACTCGAGATCTCAACGTAGCTACGAGTAATACGTCGTAAGGTTCTTTTACATTTTCCGCTACTGTAAATAATTCACCTTTACAGTATTGGGACAAAGACGAATGAGCGCTCTGCATCCTTCATTCTGTTTTTAGTTTTATCTGTGATTGATTTGCTGTTGAATCAGTTGTGCAGTACTGAGGCATTCTTACTTGAGGCGTAGTAGCTAGCAGCTGAGTTTTTCAGAGGATGAGATCTATTTCCTGTGAATCTTTGAGAAGCTGTCTGGAATACTTTGAGATGAAAACTCACTTATAATACTTCCCTGTTCTTTATATTGATGGAGAAGATGTTGGTGGAATTTTAAAGGTATGTTTGTAATTTTTGTAATGAGACATTTTGTAATTATTAGAGTCTTCTTATGTTGTGCTCTCTTCTTTTGAATAATCAAAGTTTGACTTTTCAATTAAGATTTTCTCACCTCCGTGACTGAACCTTACGCCACACCAAGTCACAGATTGTTTCTGATAAATAAATTTAGAGCAGAATACAGAAAAATTTAAACAGATTTTCGACGAGCGCCACCCGCTGCATGGCTCTTCATGTGGACGTAGCAGACTTAAATCCCGCAAGAGATTTCTCACTAGTGAATTGAACGAGCCTCCGAAGGACTACCCTGCCTCACGAGAAATACCCAGCGGCAGTACATCAAGCTGGAAGATTTGGAGAACACTGAACCGCATCAGAACAGGCGTACTACCAGTTAAAGCAAACCTAGTCAAATGGGGCTTCAAGGACGAAGGAGACAACATATGCGACTGTGGTGAAGTTCAGGATATGGAACACCTTCTACAGTGTTCCATCTGCCCCACAAGGTGTACCCTTGACGAACTATGGATTGAGAAGAGAGAAAAATGGACTTGGCCCGACATTGGGCTGGAAGGCCTTGAAACAAATCTCCGGACACGAAAAAGTAAGTAAAGTAAGTACAGATCATTTATCTTTAGCTGCAGCATCTGCTGATTTGTATTTGCTATCGAGAACGTCAGTACATGAGACACAAAACAGGTTGGTGAAGAGGAGATAAGGCATTTTTCTGTCAGGCTAAATCTCATCTTACATTTTTGAGCAAATAGTATGTGGTCGGCATTGTCAGGTGTCGTGCTAGCAAGCGAATTAATTTTCAGTGAACCCTATTGGTAATTTCAAACAGATATTTACCTACGAGTATGGCAATAATTTACTTTTGTGGGTATTCGCAGTCAAACATTGCACTTCATATCATGCAACGTTCATAATGTACTTCGGTACTGAGTTTTAGTTATATACTTTTTATTGAGCATATAATTAGTTTCTTTTGGGAGATAAATTAGATTCATTTTCATTATTTCAAATTTTGCACTTCTTGAAGTTTAAAGGTTTATTTCACGACGCTGCTCACATACGCAACAAAGGACCAGCCTACAGTCAGTGAATACGTTATCTTAAAGTACACGTTACTGAGGAGAAAGTTTTTTGAAACCAATGTGTTCAGTTTTCTCACTTGCAGACAATTTTTTATAGCGCATTGTTCCTGACATTCGTGGTGACATTCTGCCTGCAAACTCTTCTCCCGTTTCAGTCGTTGTCATCTTTCTGTTCGTAATGTCCAGTTGTGCAATCCTATAGTCTTCTCGTTGTCCTTCCGGAAGAACCCGTGCCTAATCTTGTTGCCGCACGGCTGTAATAAGTACATTCCTCACCATACGTTGTGTAGACTGCCAACTGTTTCGGCGGTCTATCGGTGTGATACTCCCATGTGACTCACGCCAAGGATTCGACCTCTCTCAAAGTGCGAACGATAAGCTGGTGTGTACTCACTCGCAGCATATTGTGTTGCGATCTCAGTACGGAAAGTTGCAGTAACGGTTGACATACTCAGTGGCCACCAAGTACCCACACCATTCATCATTTGTAGGAATGGATTCTTTGCTGTAGAAAAATAAGCTCGTCTAAGGATGAAATTTTAATGAACATATCCTAAAGCCATGTAGTTACTGCAGTGTCATGTTGATAGGCTTCTGTCAGAGTGTTCATGGTGTAAGACTTTCCATTTACGTCGGTATAGTTCTGCCTGAATTTAGGATATTATTCTGACAGCAGACAGGCAGTTCTGAAGCTGCGGTTGATAATGGAAGCAAGACGAAAAAAAAAAAAAATCAAGACACATTCATAGGATTTGCCGACCTGGAAAAAGCGACAATGTAAAATGCTGCTACACGTTCGAAATTATGTGAAAAATGACGGTAAGCTGTAGGAAAAGACGGGTGGTATACAATAGGTACAAGAACCAAGAGGGAACAGTAACACTCACGGATTAAAAATGAAGCGCTCGGCTTAAAAAGGTTATAAGGCATGGGTCCAGGCTTTTGGCTCTTCTGTTCAGTCTATACATCGAAGAAGCAGTGACGGAAATAAAAGAAAGGTTCAAGAGTGGGATTGAAATTGGAGGTGAAAGGATATCAATATACAAAGCAATTTCAGACGTTGACTACAAGCGGGAATTGATTGAAATCAATGTTGAAAGTTGAAATTTGCGCCAGACCGGGATTTGAAACTGGGTAGCCTGTTTTTTTTGTTTTTATCTCATTTTTTTCTATATCGTTCGTTGAATTTGTTCGGAACGGGCGTTCTATGACACCCGTTTAGTTTCCTCTTTGATCCATTCCTCTAACCGAAGACGCTGAGCTACCGTCCCGGCAAGCACAAAAGCATCAGGACTCAATGGTCATCGCAACAGCACGGACTAGCCTAACACGCCTGCCGTCGGACCCAAACCCTCAGCTTATACACACACCACTGACGTAGTGCCCCTCCCCCATTATCCTCGTTATTGTGTGTGTGTGTGTGTATGTGTGTGTGTGTGTGTGTGTGTGTGTGCGTGTGTGTGTGTGTGTGAGAGAGAGAGAGAGAGAGAGAGAGAGAGAGAGAGAGAGAGAGAGAGAGAGAGGGTCTATTAAATACGATTTTTATTCAGCAGCCATTATGAATTAAAATACAAAACAATTACAGACAGTGGCTCCAAGCGAGCATTCATTAAAATCAGTAGGAAGAGTTGAAAATTTATGGCAGACCTGAATTCGAACCCAGGTCTGGCCGGCCGGGGTGGCCGAGCGGTTCTAGGCGCTACAGTCTGGAATCGCACGACAGCTACGGTCCATGACGGTGATGACCCAAGAAGTTATATTCAAAATGGTTCAAATGGCTCTGAGCACTATGGGACTTAACATCTGAGGTCATCAGTCCCCTACAACTTACAACTACTTAAACCTAACTACCCTAAGGACATCACACACATCCATGCCCGAGGCAGGATCCGAACCTGCGACCGTAGCGGTCGCGCGGTTCCAGGCTGTGGTGCCTACAACCGCTCGGCCACCCGGCCGGCCCAGAAGTTAAGTCCCATAGTGCTCAGAGCCATTTGAACCATTTGAACCCAGGTCTCTTGCTTAGTAGGCAGATGCTCTGATCACTAAGCCATCCGAAAGAACAGACAGAACACACACCACAATATACGAAAGGATATCGATGATAAGACTTGCTGATGGCTAATACCCTCAGTGAAAATGAAGAAGAATTGCAAGATTCCTCGAATGAAATGAAAAGACAAATGAGTACAGAATATGGATTGAGAGTAATCTGAAGAAAAACAAAAGTAATGAGAAGTAGCACGAATGAGGAACAGCGAGAAAAAAATCATAACCGGGGATCACGAAGTAGGCGAAGTTAAGAAATTGTGTGACGTAGGCAGCAAAGTGACCCTTGAAGGACGAAGCAAGAAGGATACAAAAAGTAGACTAGCCCAGGAAAAAAGGGCATTTCGGGCCAAGAGAGTATAAAACATATGCCTTAATTCGAGGAAGAAATTTCTGAGAGTTTACGTTTAGAGCACAGAGTTGTGTGTTAGTGAAATATGGACTGTAACAAAACCGGAACGGAAGAGTATCGAAGCAGTTGAGATGTGGTGCTACAGAAGACCGTAGAAAATTAGGTAGACTGATAAGGTTCTCCGGAGAACCGGCAAGGAAAGAAATGTAAGGAAAACACTGACAAGAAGAAGGGTCAGGAAGACAGAATATGAGTTACACATCAGGCAATAACTTCCACGGTAATAGATGTATTTGCAGTGGGTAGAAACCGTAGAAGCAGACAGAGATTGGAATGAAAAGGTCATGAGCCTCATTTTTCACAAATTCTGATTTCAATACTTTTGCATTCTCCATCTGTAGACGCATGTATCTGTGATGAGAATGTCTTGATTTTTTGCCTTTAAAGCCAAGAAAATCGTTGCCAAAATTTTTAGTTGGTATTAAAATGTCACGAGTCCAAGACTCATGACGTTTTCATATTACATATTCTTATCAGTTTTATGTAATATTTTTTAAATCACCGGCAGTAGCCTGTAGTTTATGTCCCTACATTAACAACAACCAAATTTTACCAGTACCGATTTCATGATCTATTGTTTGCACCACATTGTAAGACAAATCTTGTGTGATTGTTGTCCAATCTTTCATTAGCAGTGGCAATTTAATCAGATAAGAGCGCATGGATTCAAATGAAGAAGGTAACAGCCATAAGAAGACGAAAGGCATACGGCATTTTGATAAATACAACCACATCACAATAAAGAAGGCTAGATTACGAGGAGAAGCGTACATTAACTACGAAGGACAAAACATTCCTGCAACTGGTAAGTTTGAAAAAATTTTTCAGTGCTTTCCTATCTGGGGGCACTCTTTTCTACCTTCTTATAGGGTGTTTGGGGGTATAAGAAGAAACGTACGACAAACTGATAGAGTTTACACTGTGAAAGAATATATTGAACTTATTCTTCATTCTTCCAATAAAAAGAACTCATTCATTATCAACTACCTTGAGGGTAACAACATTGTTAAGAACTATAAGGACTGGTGGCCAGATCTTTTTAAATGCAATTCCCAAAGTTTAGAAACAATGGGAAAAACCAGTTCAATGAAAGCCAACGTCAGTGTTTCACAATACAATATGTTTTTAGTTCAAATGGTTCAAATGGCTCTGAGCACTATGGGACTTAACATCTGAGGTCATCAGTCCCCTAGACTTAGAACTACTTAAGGCTTACTAACCTAAGGACAGCACACACATCCATGCCCGAGGCAGGATTCGAACCTGCGAGCGTAGCACTAGCGCGGTACCAGACAGAAGCGCCTAGAACCGCATGTTTTGAGCATGACAGCCATAGCCGAGGGGTGTTAGTAGCCCGATAATTCCTTGAGGTACTATCTCAAAACTCTTTCAGACTTTTAAAACCCCTAGCAAATGTCAGACTCCCAACAACCTTAGCACACGGAGTGAAATGTCCTATAAACAAAGTTAAGATAAACGACATAAAAAAAACTGGAACAGTACGTCCCAGAGGAGCACAAAAACTTTTATAGTGGTTTATTCACTTGGCCTACAACAGCTGAAGAAGATGAAAACGTGTGAAACCTACAGAAAATGTTGCAACAATGCTTCTCTGTAATGATGATTATGATAAAATACTATTTGTAATTTGTGTTATTAATAAATTCTCAAAATTCTATATTATTTATTTTAATATGGTTCAAAAAAAATCAAGAGTCCAAGATAAAAAAAATTAATTTGAAGAATGTGAAAATAAAAATTGATGGATTGAAGATGTAGATTTAATGGCTTGCAGGTACACCAGAGTATAAAAGTCCAAGTACTTCGTATCTTCTACCATTGAAGCATAAAACAGTTTTCTTTGAATATCTCAAAATCATGTTTTATAGACTTATGACCTTTTCATAATAACCGATTCAATTGAGGATCTGGGTTTTAAGTGCTACTTTGAGGTGAAAAGATTGGCACAGGTGAGGAATTCGCGGCGGGCCGTATCATACCAAACAAAAGACTGAGGACACAGAGAAAAAAGCTCTGACATCGTGACGGTTACTTCAAACCTCTCCATTACTGTTCGCCTGATTAATTCCACGAGAGTATCCGGACGAAGCGCAGCACACAGCTCTTCCCGACAGTGATGAACGAGTCTCGTTCCACAGGCGAGTGAGGAGCACTCTCCCCTGCAGGCCAGTATCGCAGGCGCATCGGCCGATCTCTCCCGCAGTGAAGTTAAAGACGCGGAAACGGGAGCGACGTCGGCGCCTGCTGCTCGCCACCGCCCACCACGTGGCGTCTCAGTGAGTCACGCCTCTCCACTGTAGTGCCGGCGGGCGGCTTGAAGTGTCGGGCGAGAGCTGAGAAGACTATTTACGTCGCACGGGTTTACATCTACTTCTGTGCTCCACAAGGAGGAGGAGGAGGAGATTAGTGTTTAACGTCCCGTCGACAACGAGGTCATTAGAGACGGAGCGCAAGCTCGGGTGAGGGAAGGATGGGGAAGAAAATCGGCCGTGCCCTTTCAAAGGAACTATCCCGGCATTTGCCTGAAGCGATTTAGGGAAATCACGGAAAACCTAAATCTGGATGGCCGGAGACGGGATTGAACCGTCGTCCTCCCGAATGCGAGTCCAGTGTGCTAACCACTGCGCCACCTCGCTCGGTCCTCCACAAGTAACGTTACGGTTTTTGAAGGGGAATACTTCTGGTACCACTACCTCCCCCCCCCCTTTTTTTCCCTGCTCTATTCGCGAATGGGCAGAGAGACTGCAGGTGAACGTCTGTATGAGCTCTAATTTCCCTGATTTTCTGTTCATCATCATACGTGGTACGTTTATACAAGAGGCAATATTCCGACTTTTCAACAATAAACTTTTCCGTGGAGCACAACGCTTCTCTTTCAACTTTTGCCACTGGAGTTTGTTGAGCACTTCCTTATGGCTCTCACGCTGGTTAAACGACGCCATGAGAGAGCTTGCGAAATTTTCTTGGATATTCTGCATCCCTTCATTAGTCGCAAAATTTAAGACACTCCAGAAAGCACTTCTAGGTATTTTAAGGTACTTACCGCTTCCGGTGACCGTCGCTAATTATGTAATCGAACGGTAGTGCATTTATTCACCTATTTATGCACAATAAGTTTAGAGTTAATTACCATTCTGTACACCAGTCCTCAATCTTTCTGTAACTCAACATCGTCCGACATGTTTAGAGAGACTTGGGAGGCGGAAGCAACGGACTATTGAACACAATACGCGATCAAAAGTATCCAGGAACCTGTTAATGTAAATTAATGTGTCATGTGTCCACCATTTGCCTTTATTCTGAAGCGTCTCTGCTGTGGATACTTTCAATAATGTGTCAGAATGTCTGTACATCTCATTCTTCCTCAACAGCCGAATTCGAACCCAGGTCTCCTGCTTATTAGGCGGATGCTCTGACCACTAAGACATCCGAAAGAACAGAAATCTGGTTTCGCTGGACAGAGAGGATCAGTTTGTGGAAAGGGGCCAAGGTCAGTTACTGTTAGTTATACAAGAAAACACAACTTTATTGCTCGAGCCAAAGTACAGTTTTCTCTTTAAAACAACAAAGATCAATTCATGGCTGAGGGCTCAAGTAACTTCTCCCAAATAAGTTTAAATGATTCCCTCTAAAACATCAACATTTAGAGTAACGGCTGAAGTCCTTACTTAAGTAAAATTACAATATCTTTTCAGCTAAAGGCCCAAATAATATTTCAGATCAGCTAAGGAAATTCTTTATAAGCCAAGCGTTTACAAATTCTGGCTAAAGGCCATATTAAGGAAAATTTTAGTTAATTGTTCGGCTGAAAGACCAATTTTAAAAAAAAGTTTTCTTTACATTAAAAAGGAGAGACTTTAAAGATAAGCCTTTACACATGTAAGTAGGCTGTTTAGGTTTTTATATTGGTAACGCCACGTAGCGCTTTGTATGAAAATCACTGGCTGTGCTGTGTGCATTCTGTGGCCGAGTGGGATTCTTGTAATAGTCGCTACTGTAGTGTTGGGCTGTTGGCTGTTAACAGTGCGTAGCGTTGCGCAGTTGGTGAGCCGCCAGCAGTGGTGGTTGTGGGGAAGTGAGATGGCGGATTTTTGAGAGCGGATGATCTGGACGTGTGTCCATCAGAAACAGTACATTTGTAAGAATGGATGTCATGAACTGCTATATATATTACGACTTTTGAACACTATTAAGGTAAATACATTGTTTGTTCTCTATCAAAATCTTTCATTTGCTAACTATGCCTATCAGTAGTTAGTGCCTTCAGTAGTTTGAATCTTTTATTTAGCTGGCAGTAGTGGCGCTCGCTGTATCGCAGTAGTTCGAGTAACGAAGATTTTGTGAGGTAAGTGATTTGTGAAAGGTACAAGTTAATGTTAGTCAGGGCCATTCTTTTGTAGGGATTTTTGAAAGTCAGATTGCGTTGCGCTAAAAATATTGTGTGTCAGTTTACTGTTAATCTGAATAGGTAAAGAGCGAAATGTGTGAGTACGTTCAGTGTTGCTCAGCTGTTTGAAAATCAAATAATTTAAGAGGTTTATCAGCACAGTAATTCAATAATTTTTCTAAGGGGACGTTTCACACAGTACAACACAAATAACATCTTAAGAAAAGTTGAAGTATCTTGTCGGCTGAAGGCCCACACAATTACTCAAGAATAATTGAAGACAACCTTAAGATAAACATTTACAGAACACGGCTGAAGGCCGTTTCAAGACTTCAAGATAATTAAAGAGAAACTTTACAGACAAGGTCTTACATATTAAAGACACGGTTTTTGAAACAAACGCAGCTGAAGGCCTAAATACAGAGCAACAAGAATTTCAAATGAAACACGGCTGAAGGCCTAATCTTAAAATAGTTGTCATGAAGTTCGGCTGAAGGCCATATACTAAACATAAAACAGACAATATTAATACACGGCTGAGTACCTGCGACCAAATAAAATGACAATCACAAACAACAAACAGTGGTGCTCAGAAGTGTTCCAAGTGTCGGCCTGGGGAGGAAACTCCAAGCACAGTTTAGGTGAGACAGGCAGCCAAGCGTAACACTAAACAATCGGGAGGCAACACGACCTAGGGACCGGCTGAAGAACCAATCAACAACCTAATCAATTCCCTTCCACCCGACACACTTGCTGCTCCATTCCAACTGACCAACTGACTGCTCCAGTACGCAGACAACATTCATCTGATCAGTGGAAATCACAGAAGCTAAACACGGTTCCACGTAAACACACTTGCACTAGAAGTCGAACAATCGTAAAAGCAATCACTGTGGAACAACAAGGACGAATCAATTCGACCCACAGATAGTTTCCACAAGCGGTCGGCGACGAAATACACGTCGTCCGATGAGACGACCAACCGAACGACCAACCAACGGTCGTCCCTCTCCAATCTCCTTCCGTTGGACAGTTTATGTGTGTCGCCAGCTGTCGGAGAGCACTGGCTGTCCGCACCTCACTGGCGCTCCGTCGCCGACTCAACTGCTGGTCCATCCCCGACTTCACTGCTGCTGCGTCCGGACTGAGCTCCAAACTGAACCTCAGACAGACGACGACCCGGAAATACTAGCGGTCGCTCCAGAGACGGTACGACAATGTACTTATCGATAAGCGCAGCTGCTGCCACTGACGGGCAAGCAAAACAGCAACATAGTGACGCCAGTAAATCGAATTAAAGAAAAAAAACGAGGCGACAGAACCACAAAAACAAGATTACTAGCAATAAATGGCATGAGCGCGAGCCGCGCACAGCTCAGTCTGGAGCTTAGACGACTTTCTAACACATCCCAGAGCTGTTCCAGTGCGTTCATGTCGGGACTCTGACCAAGCAATCCCATCTCAGGATCATTATTTTCCACAAATCATTGCCTCACAGATGCTGCTTTATGACAGGATGTTTTGTCATGCTCGGAAAACACTCAGTATCTCTGTATTGTTCCTCCACTGTACGCAGTGTACAATGCTGTATAAAGTGTCCCCATCCTTCCGCATTTAGCATTTTTAAGCACCATAAGGGAGCCAAAATCTAACAACGAGCAACACCCCGGTTAGATTCTCTAGGCATTGAGCAAACCCAAACCCTTCCATCGGACTACCACATTGAGTAGCATGATTCATTACTCCAAATCACTCGCTTCCAGTCATCCACCGTTCAGTGACTTAGTCTTTACGCCAACTCAAGTGACGCTTAGCGTTGACTATGGAAATGTGTCGCATATAAGGGGCTGCTTGACTGTATCGCATTCTTTTTACTTCCATACGCACAGTCATTGCCCTAGTTCCACTGATAGTAGCGCTTTAAATTAACGAGAGACTAGGGTCCAGCTGTTTCAGTCCTATAGCTGACGTCGGATTCTGTAGTGTCATTACCTAGATTTAATAGAACTTGGAGTAATTTGTAAGTAGCTGCTGCGAAGCATTGCAGTAGCAGATGCTGGTCGGTAAGCGCTGAGTCTATGTAGTTTTCATAGCCACCCACCGGTATGATCGAGCCGGCCACTGTGGCCGAGCGGTTCTAGGCGCTTCAGTCCGGAACTGCGCTGGTGCTACGGTCGCAGGTTCGAATCCTGCCTCGGGCATGGATGTGTGTGCTGTCCTTAGGTTAGTTAGGTTTAAGTAGTTTTAAGTTCCAGGGGACTGATGACCTCAGATGTTAAGTCCCATAGTGCTTGGAGCCATTTGAACCATTTTTTTCGCTATGCTCGATGGCTGAAATGTCCCTCGTGAATTTGTTACTCAAGTGACTTCCAGTGTCCAGTCCATTTTCGACATCACCGATGTCTCCAGACCGACCAATTCTGCTGTTTTTCCTTCTCCAGTAACAACTCAATACTCCCTGCCTTCTTCTATATTGGCCGTCGTCCTTTTCCTGTCATCTATTAGTCAATTTCGCATTACATAGCGGTTTCTGGATACTTTTAATCAAATAGTGTGTCGACACAGTACCAGTACCAACTTAAGCATGGTTTTTAAGCGATTATCTACTGGAAAGTCGCTGCTCGCCAGGCTTCGTCGCACACGTCATCATCGTGCACCCCACATCCCCGGACGTAGCGAAAAACATAACAGAATGCACGTCAAAAATTTATGTTTTGTCAAAAATCTATCTATTGTGATAAAAGCACATTTTGTCGTAACTTTAGTCATGGTCGTTTACAAATGCTCCGTCGACCAGAAAATTAGCATGACGTGCATGCAGCGTGAGCAGATATTGTAGCCTAACCTTTCACAAGGCAAGTAGTATAGGTGGGCAGTGTGGGATTCTGGAAGGTGGAGGTCTGGACCTGGGTCGGGTGGGAAGTATAAACGGCAGTGATCGCGGTCTCGCGCGGTCATTCAGGCTTTGATGATGCATTTTCGTGACGATGTCGCACAAGGCCCATTGCTCAGGCACTTGGCATCCTTAACTGACAACACCTTGAGTCCACCTTAGTATACAGCCATGTACGTGATCAAAGAACGGAGGACCTATATGAAAGGAGAAATAGTGCACAACGGAGGACCTATATGAAAGGAGAAATAGTGCACAAGCATCCTCAGAGTTTGCCGCCGCCATCATTCACTCGGCATTAAATCTTCTGCCCATCGACTCCGTTTCCAAAGCATGAGTCTAAGCAGACGTCAGATGTGTTACGCTGTTATTTTGGCAAGAACAATGGAATGTGGACCATTGTCGAATACGGATGTGTGTGTGTGTGTGTGTGTGTGTGTGTGTGTGTGTGTGTGTGTGTGTGTGTGTGCATGTGTGTATACTATGGCGAAGATCGTTTCTCGTGCCCGGATTGCATACAGCTGTTGATGTTAATGGTACCCAAGCAACATATGAGAAGTCAGTGATCGTCCACAGCAAGCAGCCACAGTAGTCCCTTGAAACGGCAAGCAGAGTCGCTGTGCACGTGATCCAAAGCTGATCTGGAGCGGAGAGAAATGTTGCGTCGGATCTGAACAGTTTCGCACACATGTTTGGCATACTCGGACCGAACGCTCTTTGTCGGCATCAATGACCGGCCAGTATGCATGAAGACTTATCAACAGTTTAATCATAAACATCCTTAGTGTGCCTCGTGTAGTTGCTTGAGGATGTGAGACTGGTACTCGGACCCTTCTATGCGCAGCAGAAGCTCCTATAACTATGCAGAGTCAAAGTACAGTCTGCACTGTAGGTTAAGTAGCTTTGGCAAGTTCTCCGGCCAATCAATACATGTATAACATTCTACTTTACGTATCATCATGTCCTGATCTGCGAGTCCAACTCCCTCCCAGGTGAAGATAGGAAATCAGGCTAGCGGATCGCTAACATTTTTATCGAGCACGAAACAAAGAGCCTCTAGTAATCAAAATCTGTGATCAAAACCCGTCGGTACTAGAGCTACATCTACATCTGCGTCATATATATACATGCTCCACAGTACCACTGTATGGTGTATGGTGGACTATTCATTATACAACCACAAGTTATTTTCCTACCTGTTCCATTCGCAAATAGAGCGAGGGAAAACCGACTCTCTATATACCTCCGTATTCTTTTATCTTTGTGGTCCGTACGCGAAATGTACGTTGATGGTAGTGGACTCTTTTTGCAGTCAGCTTGAAATGCTGGGTCTCTAAGAACATCGTCTTCCCTTCAGGGATTCCCGTTTTAGTTCACGAAGTAACTCGTAAATACCTGAGCGTTGATCAGACCTACTGCTAACAAATCTAGCAGCATGCTTCTGTATTGCTTTGATGTCTTCCTTTAATCCGACCTAGTGTGAATCCAAAACACTCAAGCGGTACTCAAGAATCGGCCGCACTACACTAGTTGTGTAGACAAGTTACACATTCCTAAAATTCTTCCGATAAACCGAATTCTAGCATCTGCCATTACTACTACCGTTCATATTGCTTTGCAACGTTACGCCTAGATATTTAATCGACATGACTGTGTGCAGCAGCGTTCTACTAATGCTGTACTAGAACTTTACAGGGTCGTTTTTCCTAACATCTGCATTAACTTACATTTTTCTACATTTATAGCAAATTGCCATTCATCACAGCGACTATAAATTAAGTCTAAGTCATCTTGTGTCCTCCTCCTGTCACTCAACAAAGATACCTTCCTGTACATCACAGCGTCATCAGCAAATTGCTGGTCACCTTGTCTGTTGATCATTTACGTTCTCATATGCACGGAATAAGCCATCGAGCTTGCTGCTGTGGTACCATCGGTACCTAACAGGCCACCGAAGATAAGCGCTGTCAGGCTTGGGTAGCACGTGGATGGGTCATGTGGGGTGCACTCAGCCCTTGTGAAGCCATTTGACGAGCTACTTGAATAAGAAAAAGCAGCACCGGTCACGGAAACTGACAACGGCCCCTCTGCATCCACATCCTGTGATGCTTAAGGCGTGAGGATGACATGGTGGCCGGTCGGTACTTGGACATTAAAGGCCTGTTTGGACGGTGTTTGTTTTATGTAGAGAATAAGACACACTTCCCTGGGAAGCTCCTGACGATACCCTTGTTTGCCGTCGAGGACAAAGTATTGTGTTCCATTACTTAAGATGTCTACGAGTCACTCATATTTCAAACCCTAATCCGTATGCTTGGACCTCCATTAACAGCCTGCGGTGAGGCACCAGAAATTTAGGAGTGTGGAATTTACCTGTTGCCCTTCAAACATGTGTACTGCAGTGTTCCACTGGTTTATTACCGTGATATGTGGTCAATAATTATAGTCTTTTCGGGAGTTAAGACTGCCTGTTATTTAATCTTGCCCGTCTTATTTCAGTATACTCGCCAACCTCTTCTGATCCAATTTCTTTCCTCGAAGCGCTGCAGTTATTGCTGGAAGTTAAGAGTGCAAATCCGTCCATCTCTCGAAAGAAATGCGAGGCCCTTCATTAACAGCGTCTCGATTCTTGTACTCTTATTTACAATAAATGTGCGTTACAAAGTTTTTGCATTATGCAGAATGTCACAAGAACTGATAAGGACGAAGTCCAGAAACATTCTGCCTTCATTAACAGCAGTCAGCTGAATGTATCTGTATGACAAGTTTTCTCTCGCCCCGTGAGGTGACGGGCACTGTCACGGCCACTTTTCCTCCATGGCTCGCGCCACGTCTCCAAGGTAGGAAACGACGCGTGGAGTCAACCACCAGAAAAGCAGGTACCACGAACATGAAAAGACGTTTATCGTCGTCCTAGCTTCCAGATGCGCTGCGTCTATCCATCGTACGATATATGCGCATAAATAAAACATACATTAAAAAACAGTGTAATGCATCACGGAAATAAACTTGTTATAGTGGTGATCATCATTCGTCAGTCTGAAAAATGCTTGTGCAAAACATCACTTCATCAAAGTGGTATGTTACACTACAGATTCCTCCCCTTAAGCGAATTGTGTCGTCACTACACTACAAAGTTAATCTAACAAAAAGTACGTAAAGTTCCAACTCCACTATAGTCTCTAATGTACTATTACTGTTGTAATTTACTCAATTTTCAGTGAACACATTTATTCGTGTTTATTAATATAGAATGCCCCACAATAGAGTGAAAACCATTAACCTCAGATAGATGTTTCACTTGAATAAGTTATTTAAAATTTATACCTGATAATCACTCTTGCGTGCTTTACTGCACGTTTTACATTTAGTTTCTCTATTTATGGACCAGTAAAATATACAGAGTTTTTACAAATTATTACCTTCACAGGGTAATACATATAAAACCAGAGGTACACTTACAACATAATTTTTAAAACGCCAAAATAATTAACAGTTACTATATACTTACACAAAAAAATATCTTGACTATACAGATGAGTGTACAATATCAGCAGAGAACTTATACGAAATGTACATAAATCTATCGATTATTGGTGTTACAGTGGTTTATCTCCTTCCAGTCACACGGAGAGGACGAGATCCTTCTCGCTAGTCTTCACATAGGACATAGCCATATGGTTCATGGCTTCTTGCTTCAGCGAGAGGACCCTCCAATGTGTGATGCTTGTGACGTACAAAACCGCAGTGCGCCCCATTTCCGTAGAATGTGTTTTATATCGAGATAACAGGGCAGCGCCTCATTTTCCAACGGAGTTTCTGTCTATTTCAACTTACAATCAAATGAATGTGGTAAGACTTCTAAAGTTTTGTGAAATGTCCGAATTCTTCCCTAAAATTTTAATATGTTTCAGTGTGGCTGGCTCGTCCATGCTTTTTCTAAGTAAACAGCTAGTCACCTTTCTCTGTGTAATTATGTCAGCTTTCCTCTTATCTTACCTCTGTCTTAATTGCCAGTTTTATGTCATATTTTCGCTTTGACGCTGTCTTAATTGAAGTGAGCTAGTGTGAATATCCGAATGAACATCAGTGAGGATAGGAGAGAGCGCGTGTATCTGCGTAGGACTTGCTCTTCCCAGTTCTATGACATTTTAACCACATTATCAATATCTGTAGGGGCACTGTTAATGCCACCGTTACGCGCATGTAAACCACTAACACACACACACATACACACACACACACACACGCACGAACACATATACACACAGTATTCTGAATTGCGTAATTGTGGCAGTGCGGATAGTGGAGTTCAGCCGACTGGAATTTCTTCAAACTTTTGTGTGCAGAGAGATTGTCGAGGGCTATGATATGAGCTGAGTGAGCCTGACTCCGTCTTTGTTCAGTATATAGGCGAGGTATTTGGAATGGTAGGAGCTATGAAGAAGTGGTAAGGCGCTGGAATAACATTAATTCCGACATCCTTTAAAACAAATTTATTAACAGCCTACTCTTACTCACAAGTTATTAAAAAACATATTGTCCCATGGCTTTCATTTTTTTCTTCTTTTGAAGGATAGCACTTACAAGGCTTACTCTTAACTTATGATATTTACACTGATCCAATACCGAGGGTAAAATACCGGTGTATAGTAGCGTCAAATTTGAGCCCAAAGCAGTAATAACATAAAATAAAAATTTCGACTCAATACCGATAACTATTTGTTATAAAAAATGTAAAATTGCCAATGATATCCTGAAAACGCATTTAGCCACCCTTAAACAAATCTATAACAACAAACTGACAACAATTCAAACCTAAAATCAATATTTAGATAAATCCAGTGTAGCAAATCACTTGAAGTACACAACAACAGATTACAGCGGGACCCGCTTATCACAAGTTTTGTCCACACACCAATTTTTCTCGTGCCACAATTTAAAATATGCTCACTTACCGTACGGGAGTACTGAACAACTTCAGAACAAGTATAGGTGCAAAATTCCTTCAGATGAAAGCCAAATTAAAATACGTGAACTGTTCCATTACAAAAGGTAATTACTTCACTTAAGAACAAATCTGCAGCATTAGAATTCATCCGCTGCTACGTTAGTGACTTTAAAAAGTCGTAAGCTTGCAATCTTATTTTATTTCACACGTCAGTATTGTGCCACTTGCTGGCAATACATTATACACTTCATTAAATTGGCGTGGTAAGATACCACTGGTCCTACACAAGCATGCAAAATAATGACCCCCCACTTGAATAGTTAAAACGAAAGAATAACCAGTCACGAAATAGTGGAACTAAAGGCGTCCCACAAGGGCAGACTCAGTTACAATTTAGCAATAGGAACAGCTAAAACACACAAATAGGCCATCACTAAATAATAAAGTTACTCATCCTCACATGGAGTTACCCACTAACCGGGTGTAAATGTAACCAGCGTGAAGCAACAGTATACAGGGGGGTCCACTGATCGTAACCGGGCGAAATATCTCACGACTTAAGCGTCAAACGAAAAAACTACAAAGAATGAAACTTGTCTGGCTTGAAGGAGGAAACCAGATGGCGCTATGGTTGGTCCGCTACATGGCGCTGCCATAGGTCAAATGGATATCAACTGCGTTTTTTTAAAATAGGATCCCCCATGTTTATTAAATATTCGTGTAGTACGTAAAGAAATATGAAAGTTTTAGTTGGACCACTTTCTTCGCTTTGTGATAGATGGCGCTGTAATAGTCACAAACATATGGCTCACAATTTTAGACGAACAGTTGGTAACAGGTAGGTTTTTCAAATTAAAATTCAGAACGTACATACGTTTGAGCATTTTATTTCGGTTGTTCCAATGTGATACATGTACCTTTGTGAACTTATCATTTCAGAGAACGCATGCTGTTACAGTGTGATTACCTCTAAATACCACATTAATGCAATAAATGCTCAAAATGATGTCTGTCAACCTCAACGCATTTGGCAGTACGTCTAACGACATTCCTCTCAACAGTGAGTAGTTCGCCTTCCGTAATGTTCGCACATGCGTTGAAAATGCCCTGACGCATGTTGTCAGGCGTTGTCGGTGGATTACGATAGCAAATATCCTTCAGCTTTCCCCACAGAAAGAAATCCGGGCACGTCAGATCCCGTGAACGTGTGGGCCATGGTATGGTGCTTCGACGACCAATCCACCTGTCATGAAATATGCTATTCAATGGCGCTCCAACTGCACGAGAGCTATGTGCCGGATATCCATCATGTTGGAAGTACATCGCCATTCTGTCATGCAGTGAAACATCTTGTAGTAACATCTTGTAGTAACATCGGTAGAACATTACGTAGGAAATCAGCATACATTGCACGATTTAGATTGCCATCGATAAAATGGGGGCCAATTATCCTTCCTCCCATAACGCCGCACCATACATTAACCCGCCAAGGTCGCTGATGTTCCACTTGTCGCAGCCATCATGTATTTTCCGTTGTTCAATAGTGCATATTATGCCAGTTTACGTTACCGATGTTGGTGAATGATGCTTCGTCGCTAAATAGAACGCGTGCAAAAAATCTGCCATCGTCCCGTAATTTCTCTTGTGCCCAGTGGCAGGACTGTACACGACGTTCAAAGTCGTCCTCATGCAATTCCTGGTGCATAGAAATGTGGTACGGGTGTAATCGATGTTGATGTAGCATTCTCAACACCGACGTTTTTGAGATTCCCGATTCTCGCGCACTTTGTCTGATACTGAGGTGCGGATTAGCCGTGACAGCAGCTAAAACACCTACTTGGGCATCATCATTTGTTGCAGGTCGTGGTTGACGTTTCACACGTGGCTGAACACTTCCTGTTTCCTTAAATAACGTAACTATCCGGCGAACGGTCCGGACACTTTGATTATGTCGTCCAGGATACCGAGCAGCATACATAGCACACACCCGTTGGGCTTTTTGATCACAATAGCAACACGATATCGACCTTTTCCGCAATTGGTAAACGGTGCATTTTAACACAGGTAGTGTATCACTAAGCAAATACCGTCCGCACTGGCGGAATGTCACGTGATACCTCGTACTTACACGTTTGTGACTATTACAGCGCCATCTACCACAAAGCGAAAAAAGTAGTCCGTCTAATTCATATTTCTTTACGTACTACACGAATAGGTAATAAAAAATGGGGGTTTCCACTTTAAAAAAACGCAGTTGGTATCTGTTTGACCTATGGCAGCGCCATTTAGCGGGCCAGCCATAGCCATCTGGTTTCCCCCTGCAAGCTAGACGAGTTTCGTTCTTTGTAGTTATTTCGTGAGATATTTGGCCCGGTCACTATCAGTGGACCACTCTGTATTGACGGCTGTAAAGGTCTTCAGCCGTTGCTTTAACTGCCGAGCTCCTTCGGGAAATACCAGTAATCTGCAACCGAAGCGCTCTTGCATGCAATAGGGGAGCTCCTGTCCAAATTACAGGTTTCCAAACAACGGCTCTCAACTAAAACTAGGCCGCGCTATCGCTCCGGGTGTGGCGAAGTCGTTTCCCGACACATACACGGGCTTCTCGCAGCACAGGGCCCCGCTCACCGCCTTCCCTATGCCGCTGCTAACTCCAGACTGCCGTCGGTGCCCGTCACAAGCCGCCTCGCGGATGACTTTCGCACCATAAGCCTCTCCGGCAAAAGGATTCTACGCAACCAGCGATTCCACTAGAGAGGCACAAAGTCGAAAAATATTAAAACTTTGAGGAAGGTTTCGACGCACGGCACAGTACTGAACACGAGTTTAGACAAAAATACACTTAATTAATTTACATTTTATCCCAGGAACTCTAACTCTTTTAATAGCAGTTTTAAACTGTTAGGTGGTGCATCCGCAGACCTCCAGTAACTATAATGTCGTCTAGATAATTCACAGCTTGTGTTACCACGCACTGCTCTACGTATTTTTAAAATATTGCAGATGCACTCGCTACACCAAAATGTAATCTATTCTTTAAATGCGAACATTTTAGGTTAGGCATGACTATTATTGACATTAAATGAAACAACAAGTTTACTGTTACCAGCCACCGTTTTATTTATCTCCACGACGCTTTTCAGCGGTTTAAACCAACATCGGGTGGATTTACTTTAGTTACTATGACATTTGTGTGAATGTTGTGTTACGATTTTTTGGAGAAACTTGTGTCACTGTCTAGTGGAGAAATAAAACATTATTTCAGAAGATGGTTTTGGGTTTCTTCTGACAAAAAATTAAAGTGATATCTAACGGTAAACATAGAACAAGTAAAATAGAGTACCTCCAGTGGTCACAGGTTCCTTTCGCTGTCGTAACACATCACATGTATACTGACATATTTGTAAACAAATATGGCGTCTGGAATCAGCTGGGTGCAAGACAGGACTAAAAGTTCCTCCAAAAAATTGTAACACAACACACACACAAATGTCATACTGACTAATGTAAATCCACCGGATGAAGGAGGTTTAAACCTTTGAAACGCGTCGTGGAGATAAATAAAACGGTGACTGGTGACAGTAAACTTGTTATTTCATTTAATGTAATCTATTCCGTTGGTATAGCCGGAAAAACGTATTTCTTGCCATAAAACGTTGTAATTCTGCATCTAAGCGTAGTTGGAAGTAAGTGCGGGCTATATTTTTCCTATAATATAGCTGGCAGTAGCTCATCCAAACAATGATTCGGATAAATGCATTAGTTTAAGCATTTACAGAGGTTTTCAAATTAATAAATGTCACGCTTTTTAAATACAACTGTGGCTGAAACCCATTAGCTACAAGTGAGAGGTGCCACAAGACTGATTAAATTCCATGTACCTGCGTACTTCATGGCAAAAATCAAGGACCCAACCCAGAAAATACAGGGAGTAGTATTAGTTTTCAACAATCAGTATTTTGTGCACTACCCAGATAAGTTTCGAATAATCAGAGTATTCCCTCATTAAGCGTCCAAATCAGTAAGTGGAATATCATTAGAGATTATTTTACTTGAATATTGTGGTTGAAAACGAAAACCAATAAATTTATCCAGGCCAAAAATTAAATCTCTGCTGGTGAAAGACATGTTTTTGAGTAACGTTGACTGTCACTTAATCTTTTAAAGCGTAGCGTATCGACCGTATTCGTTCAAAAAATAAGCCAGAGTGGAAGCGAAATGCAACAGATTTAGCCGCAGGCAGGCAAGAGTGTTATGAGTTGTGAAGAAAAACGCGGACGATAGGTGTTGCGCAGCAGAGCCACCTGGGCAAGGTATAGCAACAACTGGCAAAATAGCCCACAGCGCAAAGCTCTGTGTTCTGCTCGCAACAAATGTACGCATGTTGCCACTGTCGGCCACAACTACCAACAGCATGAGACACTGTGTGGCAGCACACTGTAGAGGATCATTTTGATGACATCAGACAATACCAGAACTCCACTCAGACTGATGTTTCCACTGGGCATCACTAACGTGGACATCGATTTTTAAGTTAGTACCTAATTGCCGTCTCCCTGGAACACGCTGGCTTTTGTAGGCAGCTAACTGTCAGCAGTTAGTTTATTGATTTTGCTTTTGTTAGATCTCCCATGCATTTTCGCCTATGGAGAGTGAAATAACACATCAGCACAACAACTGATTTCGTTAATTAACTTCTTTGTTCTGGCCGTCAGATGTAGTACACCAGGAACAGCTTGGTGGAGGCATCCGGTTGCCTCTCATGTGAAACAATAGATGTCCTGCAATATGTTAGCAGAAGGCTGGGAATCTTTTCTCACTTGCCACCACAGAAATGTTTAGAGTGTGTGCCTTGAGCCTTAAACGAACATAGTCTGGAGTCTACAAGTACTCAGCCATTCCTGTACTAAAATATTCTCATCTTAGCATCACAGCCTGCACCACAAGCCTGTGACAGCCAGAGTGACTTCCCAGAATGCGGTATGGGGTCCGCTGTTCAACCACGGGACGCGGCAGCCCGCCCTGAGTCATCAGACTACCATCACTGGAGTTGCCTGCTAGCTGGAGGGAGGTCACGCCCACCTCCGCTATATTGCCAGTGGCGCCCTCGCTCTCTCATCATGGTCGCAGCTGGAAATGTCACTGACAGCGCCACTCGGGTGACACCATACTTGGCCCGGCTCTTTGTGCTGTCAGCAATGCTGGACATCTATTGTTTCACATGAGAGGCAACTGGATGCCTCCACCAAGCTGTTCATGGTGTACTGCAGCTGAGGGCCATAACAAAGAAGTCAGTTAACCAAATCAGTCGTGGTGCTGATGTCTTATATCACTCCCCACAGGCGAAAATTCATGGGAGATCTAACAAAAACAATAAGCTGATGCTGTACGCTGCCTCACGACACTTAGCTGCTTGCAAAAGCCAGCGAGTTTCAGGGATACGGTAACTAGGTACTAACTTAAAAATCGATGTCCAGGTTAGTGATGCCAAGTGGAAACATCAGTCTGAGTGGAGTTCTGGTATTGGCTGATGTCATCAAAATGATCGTTGGCAGTGTGTTGCCACAGTGTCTCAGGCCGTTGGCAGGTGTGACCGACAGTGGAAAAATGCGTACACATAGCTTTGCGCTGTTGGCAATTTTGCCATCTCTGACTCCATAAATATTCGCTGCAGTATTTCCTAATCTTATCTACATTTTGTGAACTGTAACTATGATACTTACCGTTGTAAACTTGATAATTCAATGTCGAATACAAGTTGTGCTGCTAATGCACTTTCAGATAACTGAACTACGTGAAGAACCCCCTTTCACTCGGATCACACTTTCAAAGAGCGATGGCGCCAACTTTCTGGTCATGAGCTAGATGCACATCACATCCCACATTAATGAAACGTGTTACACTATGAGCACAGAAAATGACACTCTCGACTAAGTCCACGTGGTCTGCCAATCAAGATTTGTACGATTAGTTCATAAACTGAAACTTATTCTAGTAGACACTACATTCGTTTGCATCTTGAAAGCAGAGGACAACAAGCAACAGAAGATGTCAAACAAAATTTACCAGGTTCTCGCAGCTCGTAAATGTTACTGCTAGAAGTCAATAAGAAAGTAGACTGAACATGAGCACAATAAATGTTGCTAGCCCTTAAACACGTGTTCCAAGTGTCCCTCAACTCGTCACAAGTTGGAAACGAAGTTGTTGACAATTCTGGGATAGGACAAGCTGTATTGATGTTATTGGTGGAACATTGTCGCATTCTGCTACCCAAATCAGTAGGTCGCGCCGCTATTTCTGATATTGCTGTTGGAGCTGCTTTTACAATTCAATAATCTTTACGTATAAGATGCTCCAATAACACGTAAGGATTTGAGCTCCTCGTCGTCACTTTTTTGTCTTGTATTGACACAGGCGAGGCAGATCACTGTTGCAAACCATTCAGCTTGTCGAAGCCGAGATCGATGCTAAATCGACAGTCAAAAACGAAGAAAAGAGCGAACATTACAACTACAAGTAATGCGAGACCTAATCAATGCTGATCCACAAGCCATAATCTTCCAGCACAACAACACACAGCCCAACGAAATTCCAAATTAAATTCTAGATACGGAAAGGGGCAAACCTGTACTGAAGACAGGAGAAGCAAGAGTTCAATAACAGCTGCTCGATCTAACCGCTGTGCCAGATATTTACAGCCACGGCCGCTATGAATGCGACCGCTGAAGGTGAAACAAGGAACTGCTCAAATAATACCACCGCCGCAATTTTGAGTCCGTCTGTATATAGCAAGGGGGGGGGGGGGGCAGTTATTAGAGGGAGGTGTGGATCCATGTATCTATAAATGTGCAATGGTGAGCCGGCCTTGGTGACCGAGCGGTTCTAGGCGCTACAGCCTGGAACCGCGCGACCGCTACGGTCGCAGGTTCGAATCCTGCCTCTGGCATGGATGTGTGTGTTGTCCTTAGGTTGGTTAGGTTTAAGTAGTTCTAAGTTCGAGGAGACTGATGACCTCAGATGTTAAGTCCCATAGTGCTCAGAGTCATTTGAACCATTTTGCAATGGTGGATTTCTTGGATGGTGGAAGTGTACCAATACCGAAATCACAACAGTTTTTGAAGGTGTAACTCTAACTCGACAAAGACGTGGCTAGAGATGACTGAATTGGTCATGGTGGATATTTTCCTCAAGTGACGTCCCCGTTCAATAGCTGCAACTGAAGAGGTACTGTTCTCCCCTTGGGAAAGGTGAGTCACGTCTCTTGAAACGTCTCCAAAGTGTCTGCGTCTGCCTTCTCCATTCGAAACTGCCTTTTGCGTAAGCCCTGGTACACATTCTAGCAAAGACAAAATAAATTTTGACAAAATGTTACTGACGTTTGATTTACGGGCATAACGTCGTGTCCGCAGCTCGTGGTCGTGCGGTAACCTCCTCGCTTCCCGCGCCCGGGTTGCCGGGTTCGATTCCCGGCGGGGTCAGGGATTTTCTCTGCCTCGTGATGACTGGGTGTTGTGTGATGTCCTTAGGTTAGTTAGGTTTAAGTAGTTCTAAGTTCTAGGGGACTGATGACAATAGATGTTAAGTCCCATAGTGCTCAGAGCCAGCCATAACGTCGTGCTCCAAGGTATAATTTTATGCCTAATGTTTAATCATCCACTGCTGGGATGTGCGGAACTATACTATTATGCAAAATATTTATTTCGGGTCCGAAATCTGTTTACCAGTGTGTAATGATAGAATGGACCGCTGGAACTGTCCAGATAATTGGAACAGAATAATCACATGCCCTATCGTGAGTCACAGGTACACTCATGTGATAAAAGTTATTGGATAGCGATATGCATACATGCAGATGGCGGTAGTAACGCGTACACAAGATATAAAAAGGTAGAGCATTGGCGGTGATTAATATAGGAAGGTTTTCGACGTGATAATGGCCACTCGACGAGAATTAAGACTTTGGGCACGGAGTGGTAGTTGGAGCTAGACGCATGGAACATTCTATTTCGAAAATCGTTAGGGAATTTAATATTCCGTGATCTATAGTATCAAGAATGCGCCGAGACACCAACTTTCAGGCCTACCTCTCACCGTTAACTATGCACTGGCCGATGGCCTTCACTTATCGACTGAGAGCAGTGCTGTTTGCGTAGAGTTGTCAGTGCTAACAGGCAAGGAATACTGTTTAAAATAACTGTATAAATCAATAGGGGACGTGCCGGTACGATGAAAGTATCTGTTAGGACAGTGAGACGAAATCAGTCGTTAATGGGCTATGGCAGCAGACGGCCGACGCGAGTGCCTTTGCTAACAGAGCGATATCGCCTGCGGAGCCTCTCCTGGGCTCGAGGCCATAACAGTTGCACCCTAGATAACTGGAAAACCGTGGCCTGGTCACATGTTCCCGATTCCAGTTGGTAAGAGCTGTTGGTAGGGTTCGAGTGTGGCGCAGACCCACGAAGCCATGGAACCAAGTTGTCAACAAGGCACTGTGCAATCTGGTGTTGGCTCCATAATGGTGTGGGCTGTGATTAAATGGACTGGACTGGGTCCTCTGG
Source organism: Schistocerca serialis cubense (assembly GCF_023864345.2). Classification (NCBI taxonomy): domain Eukaryota; kingdom Metazoa; phylum Arthropoda; class Insecta; order Orthoptera; family Acrididae; genus Schistocerca; species Schistocerca serialis. Next base: position 578,249,338 of record NC_064645.1, on the reverse strand, counting down.
TCCAGGTGAACCGATCATTCACAATAAATGGCAACGTTCTGTTGGGTAGAACCATTTTATGGATTACTATGCGCCATCTCACCGGTCCACAATTGTTCGCGATTGCTTTGAAGACCATTCTGGACGTTTCTAGCTAATGATTTGGCCACCCACATCGTCTAACATGAATTCCATTGAAAGTTTATCGAACATAACAGGTTATGGACGTCTGTAGAGGCAGTATGGTTCGTTGTTTCTGCAAGGGACTTCCAAAGATTTGTTTAGTCAAAAATGGTTCAAATGGCTCTGAGCACTATGGGACTTAACATCTGTGGTCACCAGTCCCCTAGATCTTAGAACTACTTAAACCTAACTAACCAAAGGACGTCACACACATCCATGCCCTAGGCAGGATTCGAACCTGTGACCGTAGCAGTCGCGCGGTTCCGCACTGAGCGCCTAGAACCGCTAGACCACCGCGGCCGGCTTTGTTCAGTCCATGCACGCCGAGTTCATGCACTGTGCCGGGCAAAAGTAGTTCCGACACGATACTAGGAGGTATCCCACGAGTTTTATCACATCGGTGCATAGTAGGCAGATATTTACTGCAGCATGTCTGCCGCTGGTCACACGGCCTCAAAGAAGTAAATTCGTATTTAATGTTCTCGTATTCTGTAAGGAACAGAAAGGGTCACTATTCTGTTACATTAAGGAAAAGACGTATTCAAAGCAAGAACTTCTTGAAAGTGTTACGGCAAACAGTAATCAGATTATGTACACTGTGGATAAACTTTCAAAAAAATATTTTCGTTTTTCCTACCACAGTGACTAAAATCCAATCAAACAGATTTGAAACACAATCAAACAACAAATATTCGTCAAATAATATCAACAATCCCTCGCTGCTTTTTGAAGGGACTGATACAAAGCTAACTAAAATAAAAAAATGCAGAAGACCAGACGAAAGTGTTAAAACTATTGAAAATTAACATCTGCGTGATGAAACAATGGAGAAGGAAATTCAGAATACAATTCAGTGTGACGATGATAGTGACTAGTGCACTGATGTTGTCAGCTGATCAGAAGGAAATTCCACCAATAAGGTATTAGTATCTACTTATGCAGACAGTGAAATCACAATTTAGTGTTACATATATTTTTACGATTTATAACAATGCGATACTGAAAGGTGACTGCTGTAGACACCTTTCATACAATGTACTCATACGAGAATCGATACTTACTTGCATCTCTCAAAGAACATATTGTCACTCTTCCATCTGTTACGGTTGGGAATCGCAAAGTCGTGCCTTAAATAAACTACTTAAACTCTGAGACTGGTTAGTCATTAGTATTCTTGCGCATGGAGAATCGGTTACCAAGACCCCGTATGACTGATTGGCAATGGGGGCACACTTGTCGGTTCCGCCTGCTGCCCCGAACGTGCTCTACTGCACTTTCCTACCAGGACGTGCTTGTCTGCACTGGTGTGCAAAACGTAGCGACGAAAGTAACTTTCGCGTATTGTGTCACTGCCAACTAACATAGCTCGATGAGTCTTAGACCGTACATATCAAGAACTGCTGTAGCATAGTACAGTACGTAATTGAAAGAAATATGCAATGAGAATAACTTAAATGACACTTTTCTTCAAACACTATAATTGCACTGAAGTCACCGTGATTTATCATGGTTCCATAGACGTTACAAAAGCCAGGACACGGTTCTTTAATGAGGTATGTGATAACATAAACGGCAATTCATGCTCTGCAATGTTGTACCATGTTAGTTAAAAGGCTGATAAAGATTTCTTGTGATAGGCCGTTTCATTGCTCCATCAGCACCGAGTGTCACAATAATGTTGTCTACTGTGTTCAAAGATTTGGAGATTATCATACCTCCTCACATCGTCACACCTTGAAAGTTGGATGTTGATATTATTTTTGAAATGCTGGCTATTAATTCTGGAGTCAGAGATATTATTATCGCAAGTGGTAGCGAGCGAACAGTTGTTAACAGTCAGACGCAGCCTAGCGTGGAGAGAAGCCATGCATCAAAATAAATCACAGCCTGCCCTGATCGTGCTATTGGCGCCAGAGGATATTCTTGTATTAATCGAGGATTTTTGGTAATTTGCCTTTTTACTGCGTGTAGTTGTTGCCTGCTTGTGCACTGGAGGGATTTTGACGGATTTGCGTATGCATACATTGAAAGTAATATTCGTAAATTTGTTGTGACCAGATATGTGATTATTGATTAAAGACATTGGGAAATACTTGAAGTTTTGCTAATCAAACGGTCCAACGAAAAGAAAGGTCTGAGTAAAGTTTATGTGTGGATCATCAGTTTTCAAAATATAGTAAACTAAAAATTTTTATTGATTCCTTTCATTTTTTACTCCACTAAAGGCTTGTTAACTATACATATCCTGACCACATAATTTCTGTAAAAAAAAAGAAAGAAAGGGGAGCAGTTGCATCAGTAGTTACGACCATACATTGCACTCTGCATGCATCAAATTATTTCTTTTTAATTATTTTTGCATGTTGCTGGATGCAGAATATTCATGCAGTTGCAGCAGCAAGACAGGGTAAGTTACCTGTTGCGTGCAGAAGCATTACAGTATAATTGTTAGGAAATGTTGGACAATATTTTAATAATCGCAGTCAGATACAAGAGAATTGATTTTTCATGATTTGTAGGAAGAGTAATAATTTTTTGATTTTTGTTCTCAATCAGAATACTGGCACATCAGCATAAGGATTCACATAATAAAAGTTGTGTCGATACATATCAGATTATATGATAACGAGGATAAAATTTCGCTAGATAGCCTAGCAACTTGTAGAGAAAAAGGATAGATAAGGATAATATTGTCAGAGATAGAGCTCCACACATTTTCGTACGTCTTTTGCCATAAAAATAATTTTTGACACGAATTTTTCATCATATTTATCACTGTAACTACATTTAAATATTACGACTGCACCCCGAATACGATGACATTTGACGATAAGCAAACGGCCGGCCGCGGTGGTCTCGCGGTTCTAGGCGCGCAGTCCGGAACCGTGCGACTGCTACGGTAGCAGGTTCGAATCCTGCCTCGAGCATGGATGTGTGTGATGTCCTTAGGTTAGTTAGGTTTAAGTAATTCTAAGTTCTAGGGGACTGATAATCACAGCAGTTGAGTCCCATAGTGCTCAGAGCCATTTGAACCATTTTTGATAAGCAAACTATTGGAAATAGCTCTTCCTGTCAGCTGTGGCTCTGGAAATTTCAATATCTATATCCCTCTGATTACAGGACATAATTTTCCACATAAAATATTTCATCTCTCGTTATTGGTGCACTGTAATCGCAAACTCCCATGTCAGATCCATACCTCCCTAATGAACACACATTGTCATTTTCTTTTCACATGACCACAATAACTTTACAATCCAGTACAAACTTTATAAGACTGCGAAACAAAGCGAATCTATAGCCCATCCCCTACTAAGTGTAATGCTTCGTGAAAAACTGATTACTGGTGGGACCAAACAATATTTGAGCCAAAATCTGCGATGGATGGCCATGCCTAATTTGTTTTTCTTGTGAGTGGTACCAGTAAGAGAACGTAACCATCTTATAAGCGATAGGATGTTAAAAACATGTCAGGTTGTATTACTCGTGTGGGGATAATATTGTCGTTTCACCTTGACGCAATGTCTCTATAATGCCTCCTCTTTCCACTATTAAGGTGTGTATACATAGTATCAGACTACTCTCCTCCTCCAGAACACCCAGTTTTATTGAATTTGCTGAGTGCTCATTTCATGCTATTTTCCCTAATTTTATGTATTATCAGTCAATTTCTCTAATTTTGCTGGTTTTTAGCGATTTTACATATTTCATCCTATTTCTCTCAATTTTTAGGTATTTTACATAAATTTTTCGTGATAATACCTCTTTTTTGGTGAATTCTACCGATTTTATGTCATTTTTCGTACTTTTCAATAGTTTTCCATGTGTATATGGTCATATTGTTGACATATTCATGTGCTGTTTGATTTTCTACAAGAATATTTGCGCATCTTATACACCAATGTACTAAAAAATCCTACGACTTGCCCCCTCCCTGATGACCCACATTAGGGGTGCAATCGTAATATTTAATTGTAGTTACAGTGATAAATATGTGGGTGGTTTCCTAGAGTGACACAATTTGGAGTTGGCCTGTACGCTTTTGTGTTGTACATGTCCCTGCACCTTCCCACTTCACTATCACGTTGGACCTGGGGATGTTTAGGAGTGTGGAAATCTCACATACAGACGTATGACACAAGTGACACCCTATCACCTGACCACACTCCAAGTTCTGTAGAGCGCCCCATTCTGCTCTCTCGTGATACCTAATGACTACTGAGGTCGCTGATATGGAGTACCTGGGCGTAGGTGCCAGCACAATGCAACTAATATGAAAAACGTATGTTTTTGGGGGTGTGTGGATACTTTTGATTACATAGTGTAGCATGCAACTGAGCTAATCAGCTGCCTCCGACGTAATGGACTTTCTACCAAATGACTTAATGGTGCCAGTATCTGCAAGTAGCAGGCAAGAGGAAAAAAATATCTGACAGGGCTTGGAAACCAGGTGGTTGTAGGACAGGTGTAACTGCTTGAGAGAGAGCAAAAGAGAGCATGTGTTCCAACAGGAATTTCTCAGGTATCAAATATAAAAGGGCTTTTCTTCATTTTCGAGTTTGTGCATCTCACAAGGCGGTAGGGTGCATGGCAGCTGACATAACACTGGTCGCAGGGCCCCGAGTGGGCTAAGTGTGGTCTCTTGGACACTGGCATGTTGTGCAGCCTGGCAGACAGTGGATAGATCGTGCTTCACGATCAAAGGATTTCTAACAGTGTAATTACATGTGGTGAGTGTTTTATAATGGTATTCCACACACAGTTGGAATAAAAAAGCGATCGATTTAATTAATTGTTTTCGATGCATTTTACAAGACCTGCATCTTACAATACAGCAGAAAACGATGAACAAGGGAGATCCAACCGCTGCAAATTGAATTTTATAAATAAGCAATATGCCCTTTGCTGTGTAACTGAATTTCCTGTTGTGAGATACCTCCTCCTCAGCACACACCCATCAATTTCCAGGTAGGAAATGGGAGGGGGAAGGCTGGGGGATTTACCAAAGAGGGAGGCATTAATTAATTGATTTCTTTAATTAATTAGTGAGTCAAATTGATAGGGGGCAATTCAAATAAATAACTCAGGACTGAGAGTGTGTTTGTATCAGTGAGGGGGAGGGAGGAGGCTTGGACGTTTCTAGAGTGGTTGGGGCGAAGGAGCAGGCAGGGTGATGGGTTTCTCAGAAGGATGGATTTTCCCAGGGGGGTCACAATCCATGTAGCAATACAATAGGTTAACGACCTATCAATCAAAAGAAATGTATGCTTGCCCCTGATGTAGGCAACCCACAATAACAAAATGCACCAGCAACTCCATTACCCTACTACTGACGTATTGCAGCATCTCCACATGCATCAACAATCATCTAGCAGTCGTCAACTGCATTTTGTGATGTCCAGGGTACCATCATGAATTGCATTGATTTCAGTGTAATTATTGTCTTGGGATAAAAGTATCATTTCTGTTTGTTGCATTGTGCATTTCTTTCAGTTACCTTCTGTATTATACTGTAGTAGTTCTTTGCACGTACGGTCCAAGATGCATTAGGCTATGTTACTTCGCAATGACGCATCATGCGAAAGTTACTTTCGTCCTTACGTTTTGTACACTGCTGTATTTAGTACAGATTCTTGTGTTGTGATACTAAAGTGTTGTTGTTGTTGCGGTCTTCAGTCCTGAGACTGGTTTGATACAGCTCTCCATGCTAATCTATCCTGTGCAAGCTTCTTCATCTCCCAGTACCTACTGCAACCTACACCCTTCTGAATCTGCTTGGTGTATTCATCTCTTGGTCTCCCTCTACGATTTTTACCCTCCACGCTGCCCTCCAATACTAAGTTGGTGATCCCCTGATGAATCAGAACATGTCCTATCAACCGATTCCGTCTTCTAGTCAAGTTGTGGCACAAACTTCTCTTCTCCCCAATTCTATTCAACACCTCCTCATTAGTTATGTGATCTACCATCCAATCTTCAGCATTCTTCTGTAGCACCACATTTCGAAAGCTTCTATTCTGTTCTTGTCTAAACTATTTATCGTCCATGTTTCACTTCCATACATGGCTACACTCCATACAAATACTATCAGAAACGACTTCCTGACACTTAAATCTATACTCGATGTTAACAAATTTCTCTTCTTCAGAAACGCTTTCCTTCCCATTGCCAGTCTACATTTTATATCCTCTCTACTTCGACCATCATCAGTTATTTTGCTCCCCAAATAGCAAAACACCTTTACTACTTTAAGTGTCTCATTTCCTAATCTAATTCCCTCAGCACCACCCGACTTAATTCGACTACATTCCATTATCCTCGTTTTGCTTTTGTTGATGCTCATCTTATACGCTCCTTTCAAGACGCTATCGATTCCGTTCAACTGCTCTTCCAAGCCCTTTGCTGTCTCTGACAGAATTACAATGTCATCGGCGAACCTCAAAGCTTTTATTTCTTCTCCACGGATTTTAATACCTACTCCGAATTTTTCTTTTGTTTCCTTCACTGCTTGCTCAATATGCAGATTGAATAACATCGGGGAGAGGCTACAACCCTGTCTCACTCTCTTCCCAACCACTGCTTCCCTTTCATGCCCCTAAACTCTTATAACTGCCATTTGGTTTCTATACAAATTGTAAGTAGCCTTTCTCTCCCTATATTTTACCCCTGCCACCTTCAGAATTTGAAAGAGAGTATTCCAGTCAACATTGTCAAAAGCTTTCTCTTCGTCTACAAATGCTAGAAACGTAGGTTTGCCTTTCCTTAATCTAGCTTCTAAGATAAGTCGTAGGGTCAGTATTGCCTCACGTGTTCCAATATTTCTACAGAATCCAAACTGATCTTCCCCTAGGTCGTCTTCTACTAGTTTTTCCATTCGTCTGTAAAGAATTCGCGTTGGTATTTAGCAGCCGTGACTTATTAAACTGATAGTTCGGTAATTTTCACATCTGTCAACCACTGCTTTCTTTGGGGTTGGAATTATTATATTCTTCTTGAAGTCTGAGGGTATTTCGCGTGTCTCATACATCTTGCTCACCAGATGGTAGAATTTTGTCAGGACTGGCTCTCCCAAGACCGTCAGTAGATCTAATGGAATGTTGTCTACTCCTGGGGCCTTGTTTCGAGTTAGGTCTTTCAGTGCTCTGTCAAACTCTTCACGCAGTATCAACATCTCCCATTTCTTCTTCATCTACACCCTCTTCCATTTCCATAATATTGTCCTCAAGTACATCGCCCATGTATGGACCCTCTATATACTCCTTCCATCTTTCTGCTTTCCCTTCTTTGCTTAGAACTGGGTTTCCATCTGAACTCTTGATATTCATACAAGTGGTTCTCTTTTCTCCAAAGGTCTCTTTAATTTTCCTGTAGGCAGTATCTATCTTATCCCTAGTGAGATAAGCCTCTACATCCTTACATTTATCCTCTAGCCATCCCTACTTAGCCATTCTGCACTTCCTGTCAATCTCATTTTTTGAGACGTTTGTATTCTTTTTTGCCTGCTTCATTTACTGCATTTTTATATTTTCTCCTTTCATCAATTAAATTCAACATTTCTCCTGTTACCCAAGGATTTCTACTAGCCCTCGTCTTTTTACCTACTTGGTCCTCTGCTGCCTTCACTACTTCATCCCTCAAAGCTACCCATTCTTCTTCTACTGTATTTCTTTACCTCATTCCTAAAATGAGAACATTGAAGCAACATCGTTCAGTATTACAGTTGTAGGATACTTACTTGCTTGGCCTTTGCCTAATCATATGTGTAGTTCACGATTGTTACCATATTTATGCAAGAGAGATACATTGCAACTGCACTTCTCGCCAGCAGTATTAGTTTCTTTATTAGGTTTACAACTTGGTTGGAACACTTGGAAATCAATATCCATTTTCTATTTGGTCATGCTAGTCTATGAGACGTTTATCCACTGCTTTTCCACTCATTAAATAAATTAAGTAATACTACAATTACTTTTCTGGTTTTGTTATTGTTTGGTGCTGTAAAACCGTGTGTTCCATTGAAGGGCAGATATGTGTGAGATACGAGCCTTTGTTTTCTATTCCTTATGTCTGGTCTTTGATTAAGTCGTTGCTCGTGATCTCTCTAGAATCAATTTCATTTAACTTCAAGAAGAAAGTGAGATTTTTTTTAGACATAATTTTCTTCTAACGAAGTACGTGTCTGTCGTAGTGGAACTTCCAGGCACGCGTTTGCAGTGATGCAGACGACCAGTACACCACTAAAGAAAGCTCGTAGAAGTTTGTCTTCAAGTAAGCATTAAAAGCGTATTGGTTAATTTGTGAGGAGGATAAGAGCAGACTCAGAGGATGCAATATTGGTCATAAATATTCCACTAATATCTGAGAGCCAATGTTCCTCACAACAGTACTGTAAAGTTCTGTGGTAAGGCTGAAACGTAGCATTAGTTCACCAAATGTCTGTGAAACAATTGCATAAATCCAGTTCAAGTGATATAACATATCGCTGTTGTAACAAAACGTACATTCGTTACATGAGTGTCTCACAGAGCAGAAGAGTAAGGTTAAACATTTCGATGAATTTTCTGATTCAGCATTATACATAATAGACGAACATTGCTACAAATGAGTAATTATGTAAGCTAAAATAAAAATTTAAATGTATATGTTTTACCATGTGGTTAGGTAAGTAAACATCCAAAGTGAGTTTCCATGACAGAATTAATTTGATGGCGGCATTCAAGACCACTTCACAATATACAGCCAAAGTCGACCAATTACCATAAAGGTTGCATAGTATCATATAAATGAAATTTTTTACGTCAGTATTACACAGTATACTGGGTAAGAAAACAGGAGGAAGACGTTGTATGCCTACAAGTTACCAACTGAGAATAAAAATCAAAGCATTATAGCACAAATGTCTGTCAAAATGAGTTACAAAAGTAATGGCTTCCTCAATGTTGTCTTACTCACAGCTTACAGTAGTCATAATATGTAATACTATTTACTACAAAATTTTCTAGCTCAAGCAACTATTCAGAAGGAAAGTGGATAAATAGGGGAAGAAAAAAGGTTAGTGCACAAAATTATTTTTGTGCCTTTTCTACATCTACATATCTACATCTGCATATATACTCCGCAAGCCACCAAGCGGTGTGTGACGGAGGGCACAATTCGCGCCAAAGTCATATTTACCCCCTCTGTTCCACTCGCGGATCGCGCGAGGGAAAAACGACTGTCTGATAGCCTCAGTACGAGCTCTTATTTCCCTTATCTTTGAATGGTGATCATTGCGCGATTTGAAGATTGGTGGTAATAATATACGCTCTACATCCTCGATGAAGATCGGATTTCGGAATTTAGTGAGCAGCCCCTTCTGTTTAGCGCTCCGTCTATCTGCAAGTGTGTCCCACTTCAAACTTTCTATGAGATTTGTTACGCTCTCGCGATGACTAAATGTACCAGTCACGAATCTTGCCGCTCTTCTTTGGACCTTCTCAATCTCTTGAATCAGACCCAACTGATATGGATCCCATACAGACGAACAATAAGACAGGAACAACCTACGTATTGTAAGCAATTTCCTTTGTTGAAGGACTGCATCGCTTCATGATTCTACCAATAAACCGCAATTTAGAGTTCGCCATACCCGTTACTTGTGTAATCTGATCATTCCATTTAAGATCATGTCGAATAGTCACACCCAGATACTTGACTGATGTCACCGCTTCCAAAGACTGATCATTTATTTGTACTCATACATTAATGGGGATTTTCGCCTTGTTATACGCAGTAGGTTACACTTACTAATATTGAGAGATAACTGCCACTCATTACACCACGCATTTATTATCTGCAAATCCTCATTGATTTGTTCACAACTTTCCTGTGGTACTACTTCCCTGTAGACTACAGCATCATCGCCAAACAGTATAAGGCCGCTGTCAATACCATCAACCATCTCGTTTATGCAAATCGCAAAAATCAGAGGACCTATTACGCTGCCCTGGGGCACACCTGATTTTACTCTTTTTTTCTGTTGAAGTTACCCCGTTCAGGACGACATACTGCTCCCTGTCCGTTAGAAAACTTTCTATCCAACCGCATATGTCATTGGATAGACCGTAAGCTTTCACTTCTTGTAGCAAGCTACGGTGCGGAACTGAAATTTCAAAGAAATTAATTACATTAAAGTGCCTGTTGTCAGTTTATCACAAAATTCAATTAACTACCTAGGAATTACAATTACAAATGACTTAAACTGGAAAGAACATGGAGAAAATGCTGTGGGGAAGGAGAACCAAAGATCCATTTATTAATGGAACACTTAAGAGACTGCCTAATCTGTACCTGTTCGTCCTCTTTTGAAGTTATGCTGCGCGGTGTGGGATCCGTACCAGATAGGATTATGATGATGATGATGATGATGATGATGGTGATGATGATGACGATGTCCTCCTCGCCGTGTCTGGCGACAGCGACTCCGTCAGTCGTTTAGTCCATATTGTGGCGGGCTCGGATGTGACTTGCGAAGCCGAGCTTTGCTTTGAAGATCCGGTCGCACGAAGAGCAATACAGCTGCCCAGTGGAATTATATGTATAGATATTGTTGTGGCGTAACAAGACAGCTACGCCACACTGAAGTAGCCGAAAGGCACGCGTCAACTCACGCAGGCTAGTTTAGGTCTGAAACAGGAGATGTAATGAAGGCTATAAAGAAAAGTACGTAGTTGCGGAAATACTTAACTTTATTCCCTCTTGTGGTACATAGCTCTTGACGATACAAGTGAGACTCAGTAGATACACGAAGTTACTAATGGCGCCTTGCTAGGTCGTAGCCATTGACTTAGCTGAAGGCTATTCTAACTGTCTCTCGGCAATTGAGAGAAAGGCTTCGTCAGTGTAGTCGCTAGCAAAGTCGTCGTACAACTGGGGCGAGTGCTCTTCGGTATGTCGAGACCTGCCTTGTGGTAGCGCTTGGTCTGCGATCACACAGTGGCGACACGCGGGTCCGACATGTACTAAATGGACCGTGGCTGATTGAAAACTACCACCTAGCAAGTGTGGTGTCTGGCAGTGACACCACATTCCTCCCCCGCAAATCGGCGAACGGTCGTGTTATAAGGCTTCCGCCCGCCGTGGGGAGGACCCCATGTTGACGCATGCGATGAGGTGGGGAGCCTAACAACAGGCGAGGCTGTGCCACCCGCACCCGGCCATTCGGTCCGAGGGGAGCTAGGAAACGCCTGAAAACCTAGTCCAGGGTGCACGTCAACATGCGGTGTATGCGCCCGGAAAAAGACAGGAGGGGCCGAAGGGTCGACCTCCATTGCGTCGGGGTACCCGATGCGCGAAGACGCCATGTGGTCCGGCGCGGGCAAGAGTTCCACGGCGGAGGACGGCTGGTCACGGGAAGCGATCGGCGGCGCGTGACCCAGGGAGGCGCTTGGCGGCTGCAGCGAAGCGTCCACTGCGGGCGGCGCCGGCTGGAGGACAGGCGGCGGCGGCGGAGGCTGCGGCGGTGCGTCGCCATGGGGCAAAATGGAAGGCATCGTCGGTAACACCTGGGGATGAGGCGAGCCAGTAGATGGGTCCCCAGGGCGCTGACCGGACGGCACCGTCGCTGAAAGCATACGGGGAGCGGCAGAACCCGTGCGACGACAGAGGCGCAGCTGATCGAGATGCCGACGCACCTCACCAGAGGCCCCCAAAACCAAATACATCGCGCGGCCGAGGCAGCGAAGAATGCGCCCTGCGAGCCAACGCCGTGAACCTCGATAGTTGCGATAGAATACAACGTCGCCTGGAGCAAAAGCAGGAGTCTGCCGCTGCACAGGAACCTGATGCGGCCGATGCAGCAAAGACATCAAGGTTCGATGAGGACGACCGTGGAGCAACTCTGCCGGCGAGCGACCATCTCGGGGCTGAGAGCGATACGATGACAAAAAGAGCAACAACGCGTCCTCCCGAGAATGCGACTCTTTCAACTTCAACATCTGTGACTTGAAAGTCCGGACCAATCGTTCAGCGGCACCGTTTGACTGAGGCGAAAACGGCGCGGATGTCAGATGTTGAATACCATTGGCCTGGCAGAATGACTGAAATTCTGCGGACATGAATTGTGGGCCATTGTCGGAAACAATAGTCTGCGGAAGACCTTCAATGCAAAAGATAGCAGACAACGCTTGGATGGTGGCAGAGGACGTCGTGGAAGACATCCGGACAACAAAAGGAAAATTACTGAAGGAATCCACCAGAACCAACCATCGAGCATTCCAGAATGGACCAGCAAAATCAATGTGCAAGCGTTGCCAAGGGGAAGTGGCTTTCGGCCATGCAAAGACTCTCCGAGGTGGTGCAGATTGTAGGTCGGCACACGCCATGCAAGAAGAACACATATTCGTAATCGCAGCATCGATTCCGAACCAAGTACAGTGCTGACGAGCAAGTTGTTTCGTTCGCACTATACCCCAATGTCCTTGGTGAAGAAGCCGTAAAACAGAGGACTGTAACGAACGTGGGACCACGACTCTGGACTGATCATTATCAGAACGCAACAACAAAACACCACGTCGAACAAAAAGTCTCTCCTTGTGAGCAAAAAATCGGCGAACCAACGGATCCTCGATCCGAGACTTTGACAAAGGCCATTGCGTAGCAACAAAACGCAAAACGGTAGCAAGGACAGGGTCAGCAGCTGTGGCTGTAGCTACACGACGAAAATCAATCGGAAACGATTCGACCACGTCATCAGTTTCCGCATCAATGAACATGCAAGCAAGTTCGGAAGAATCGAACGCTGTATCCTCAGCAACAGGCAAACGGGACAGCGCATCGGCGTTTCCGTGCTTAGCAGTGGACCGATACAAGATATCGTAGCGGTACTGCGAGAGGAAAATAGACCAGCGAATGAATTTCTGCGCTGTACGTGGAGGTACAGGCTTCTTCGGATGAAAAAGCGATGTCAAAGGTTTATGGTCTGTGATGATGGTAAAGTGACGACCATACAAGAAATCATGGAACTTAGTAACACCAAACACGAGCCAAAGCTTCTTTCTCTATCTGCGAGTAATTTCTTTGCGCAGACGAGAGCAAGTTGGACGCAAAGGCAATAGGGCGATCATGCGATCCATCTTTGTGCGCAAGCACAGCACCGATCCCGAAATCCGATGCATCTACCATCAACAAAAGGGGTTTCTGGGGATCGAATGGCGTAAGGCAAGTATTTGAAAGTAACGCCGATTTCAACTGGCGAAAGGCGCGTTCGCATTCCGTCGTCCAGACGAACGGAACACCCTTACGGCGTAAGCTATGAAGTGGAGCTGAAATAGAAGAGGCATTGCGCAGAAAGCGATGATAATAGTTAATTTTACCCAACACACTCTGTAGCTGCTTCACATTCTGTGGCGAAGGCAAATCTTGAATGGCACGGAGGTGCTCTGGACTCGGATGTATGCCATGGGCACTGATGACATATCCCAGGGATGGTAAGTCACGAGCAAAAAACACACATTTGTCCTTCCGCAAGCGAAGACCATTTTGTCGCAATACCTGAAATAATGTTCGTATGTGTGCTAAATGCTCGTCGGCTGTCTTTCCGGAGATCACAATATCGTCCAGATAGTTCGCAGCAGTAGGGACCGACGTACAAACAGTTTGTAAATATTGCTGAAACAATGCAGGGGCGGATGCACACCCGAATGGCAGTCTTTTGAATCGGTACAAACCAAGATGCGTGTTAACCACCAAGACGCGCTGGGATTCGGCGTCCACTGGGATTTGCAAGTACGCATCTGGTAGGTCCATCTTCGAAAAGTATTTACCCGGGCACAGTTTATCAAAAAGGTCTTCCGGGCGGGGTAAGGGAAAAGTTGCAATCACGAGTTGTGGATTCACTGTTGCCTTGAAGTCCACACAAAGTCTCAGTTTTCTGGAAGGTTTTGGCAAAATTACTAAGGGTGAGGCCCAGAGAGAAGCTTGCACACGTTCAATTACACCTTGTGATTCTAAACCGTTTAATGTTCTTGCGACCTCATCACGCAATGCGTGAGGAACATTGTGCGCTCTGAAAAATTTCGGTTGCGCGTTGACTTTCAGTTCCAAATGTGCTTCATAGGTCTTAGTGCAACCAAGGCCCGGTGCAAAAATGTCTGCAAATTCTTCACATAGACGAGAAACACTGGCGGAAGGCACAGTCTGGTTCACTGAGAGGACCTGAGTGACTATTGACAAGTTAAACAACTGAAATAAATCTAAATCAAACAAGTTCACTGCAGTAGAAGAACGAAGAACGTAAAATGACACAAGTTTTGTTTGTCCCTTATATGTTGCAAGAAGAGTGCACTGTCCTAACACAGGGATCTGCTGTCCTGAATATGTAGTGAGCTGAACAGTTGCGGCACGCAACGGAGGTTTGCCCAGTTGTTTGTACGTGTCGTGATTGAGCAATGAATCTGCAGCTCCGGTATCGAGCTGGAATGGTATGACCTTGCCATTAAAGTCCAAATCTACAAAAAGTTTATTGTCCTGCTGACGACAAGAGCGACTGTCCCGTGCAATTTGAACTGATACAGGTACAGAAGCACTTGCGACGCGACGAGAGTTCCGTCGACTTCGATGCACACTTTGTGGGATGAACACAGTCACTGTTAGAGAAAGGGACACTGGACAGAGTGGAATTAACTACATGAATGTCCATGGGCGAAGGTCCACGAGCCTGAGTGTCCTTAGTTCGATTCCGGCGCGAAGCAAAGGGCCTGGAATGATTAAGAGTGTCTGATCTGAGCTTTTTCTGGCAAACACTTTGAACATGTCCTTTCTTATTACAGAAAAAGCAAATAGCGTGGCGTGACGGGCAATTGTCACGCGAATGTCTAATTGCACACCGCGGGCATGATTTCACTGCATTTGTGTGCCGGCGCGGCACACCTGGTTTAGAGCGTGGCGGCAGCTGCGCGGACGTGTGCGAGGGCAGTTTACCGGGCCGTGCAGCGCGCCCAGCGGGCCGGTTAATGTTACACACGGCTGGCGAAGTTGCGAATGAGTCCTGAGCAAAGTCAAGAGTGTCTTGTCTATCTAATATGTCTATCACTTGCTGAAGGGAGGGATTAACTAGTTTCAAAATCTGTTCCCGTATGCGAACATCAGAAACGTTCTGTGCCATTGCATCACGTACCATTGTATCTGAATAGGGGAGTCCGCATTCACACTCAAAAGCACAATCCCTTGTAAGGCCTTGCAATGTTGCAACCCACTCCCTATTAGTCTGACCGGCCGTACGTTTTGTACGAAAGAACGTATACCTTTTTGCAACGACATTGACTGTTTCTTTGAAATAGGCGTCCAATGCCGACAAAATTTCGTCGTAGGACAGAGTTGCTACGTCGCGTCGGGGAAACAATTTCACTATCACACGGTAAGTTTGCACCCCTACACACGACAATAAATGAGGCTGCCGCTCGTTACCTTGAATTCTGTAGGCGGCGAGATGAAATCCAAACTGGCGTGACCACTCGGACCATGATTCTTGCGCCGCGTTAAAATTGTGAAACGGCGGTGCAACTGCATGTTGTGGCTGCGGTAGCGGTGAAGCGGCGGCTGCCGCATCGTGTTGCAGTGCACGTTGACCCTGGACGAGCTGTCCAAGGGCATCTAATAACGCCTGCGTCTGCTGATTCTGCAAGCGATAAAATTCGGACAGTACATCTGGGAAGCCATGACACAAGGAAATGTAAGCAATTAGAAAGAACAAGACCCTTTCTGTTGACTCGTCGCCAGTTGTTGTGGCGTAACAAGACAGCTACGCCACACTGAAGTAGCCGAAAGGCACGCGTCAACTCACGCAGGCTAGTTTAGGTCTGAAACAGGAGACGTAATGAAGGCTATAAAGAAAAGTACGTAGTTGCGGAAATACTTAACTTTATTCCCTCTTGTGGTACATAGCTCTTGACGGTGCAAGTGAGACTCAGTAGATACATGAAGTTACTAATGGCACCTTGCTAGGTCGTAGCCATTGACTTAGCTGAAGGCTATTCTAACTGTCTCTCGGCAATTGAGAGAAAGGCTTCGTCAGTGTAGTCGCTAGCAAAGTCGTCGTATAACTGGAGTGAGTGCTCTTCCGTATCTCGAGACCTGCCTTGTGGTGGCGCTCGGTCTGCGATCACACAGTGGCGACACGCGAGTCCGACATGTACTAAATGGACCGTGGCCGATTGAAAACTACCACCTAGCAAGTGTGGTGTCTGGCGGTGACACCACAGATATAACTAGGCTTGGGCTTAGATTTGCGGAGCTTTCGTTTATCGTCCAGGTTCTTTAGGCGGATATGCTCGAATTGTTCCACACTCTTGCGTACAGTTGAGCGCCACTCTGATCGGTGCAACGCAAGCTCTTCCCAACGTTTGCTCGGAATGCCACAGGCGTTTGATGGTATCTGTATATCGCAGGTGTTGGCCACCTTGCCGCCCCTTTCTACACGAGAGCTCTGAGTAGAACACCGCTTTTGGAAGTCTACTGTCGTCCATGCTTATGATATGGCCACTCCATCTCAGTTGGTGATTCATTAAGAAGACTTCAATGCCAGGCAATTTCACGCGACGCAAAATCTTCGTGTCGATAGATAGGATTAACGGCGTACATCGATAAAGTTCAAAGAGGGGCAGCACGTTTCGTCTTATCGAGAAATAGAGGAGATACTGTAAGGGATATGATACAGAACTTGTGTTGGACGTAATTAAAACAAAGGCGTTTCTCGTTGCCGCGGGTACTTCTCCCAAAACTTCAATCACCAATTATCTCTTCCGAATGAGAAAACATTTTGTTGACACCGACCTACATTGGGAGAAGCGATCGTCATAATAAAGTAAGAGAAATCAGAGCTCGCACGGAAAGATATAGGTGTTCCTTTTTTCGAGGCGCTATTCGAGAGTCGAATAATAGAGAATTACTGTGATCGTGGTTCGCCTAACGGTGGTTCGGGGACTCTCTGCCAGGTACTCAAGAGTGATTTGCAGAGTAACAGTGTAGTTGCAGATGTAGATGTGGAACTTGATGAAAGTGAAAATGTGGCCACAGGTACTTATTTTGCAGATGCACTGACTAATCATTATCATCTAAAAAATGACTGAGCATGCCCAGCTGCAAGAAAGACGAAGTGTTACCAAAAAAATGCCTTACAGCAATACAGAAAATATGAATAGTTGTGCTAAACGGTTACTAAACATATTTCAATCTGTGAAACTGAGGCGAACGATTAAAAAGTGTCGTTAACCTATTAGGCAAGAAAGAAAAGTACTAACGACAAGTAAAGCCAAACAGTTGACAGATGAAGCACAGGAACAGAAGTGTCATCTCTCACACAGAAAAATTCTAACAGGCTAAAAAGTCCTCGTCACAGTGTATCAAACAAAGTAGCAAATATCCCTACACATCTCTTCTCCATACATAAGGAATTGATATGTCATGGGGTTGGCGCCAGTACCTCTTCCTTGTAGTGTCATCTTTGCCATCGATTTCGCTTTGGCCGGCCGCGAGTCAGTTGTTCATCGCGGGTTCGGCGATTTAAGTCTTCAGTGTCGAGGCAGCAAGGGGGAATGTGTGGTCTGTTGGTTGCAGATTACAATGGGGTCGGGAGGTCGGCCTTTACTTAATGCACATGCTCATTGCGCGTGGTATTACTGGAGCGCTGTGGCCGGAGACAGTGAAAATGTTTGGGTACCGGCCCGAGACGTAGTGTGTGGCTTTTCTCGCCATGCAGTGCATGTTGAGAAGAAACGTCGTCTGGCATTAACTGTTCATCCGGGCATATACTGTGTGTTTGATTTGAACAGCTGCAATTGTGTGTTTATCTATATTTGTTAATGGTTACCTAATATTGTCTTCAGAGTGAATTGGTGACGAGTCTGATATGTCAAAGTCATGTCACACGTGACATGATGACAGGGCTTCGGCCTCCATCTTAGTTTCCTACCACTTGATGAGGAATCTGTAGCTATGTGTAAGGAAGCCCGGTGAGCTGCTCATTATTAAGTGATTGTATATCTAAAGTTGTTGTAACCTTGGTGATTAAGCAGCAAAATTTGACCTTAATTTACGAGTAAAGAAATACTATGACGTCTCGTAAAACTACATCAGATTATATGGAAGTGGTCTCTTGCCTGTTTAAAATACGAGTAATACACAGCTGTTACTATCACGTTTCAAGGAACAATCTTATCTGTGTGTGTATTGTAGAGTTTAAATGAATTTTTAAGTGATGAGTTTAAAAAACATTTGAGCGAGCTTACCTATTTAAATGCGATGTTTTATTCTTTTATGTAATATGAAGGTGCAATTGTAAGTGTGCTGTTGTAGTAGATTTATGTTTCGTTTGTGCGGAGCGCAGTGTATTTCATCTGGTACGGTGGGGTGTGGCACTGGGGCTTAATGACTTGGCCGTTGCCAGTGGAACTGTGATTCGTTAGACCGGGCTCCATGTTGCTGGCCTTCTGTCTCACTCTGTCAGATCGTTAAGCTTTGTAGCTCGTTTCTCCGCCGCTTTGGCGAATGCACTTCTCCCTCGAAATATGAATTTAAACCTGTAAAACTGGGTTTCACTCTGCAATTAGTGCCCAATCAGATTGCTGGAGGCTCCACCTTATTAATTCTGTATTCCCTTATCAGACATTTGTTATATTTGTACCTTGCGTGCAGGTAGTGAAGATTAATTTTTATAAAGGAGGGTTCCATGTGGGTATGTTATCAGGGAATGTTTAGATGCTGAGGTGCTGTTTTTATTTAATTGTTTGTTATTTAATTAGTACCTCTCTGTACATTCAGCAATTAGATTATTCCCTAGTCAGAAATTAGTGTGCCCTGTGTCTACATTGCTTAGTGTTGAAGTCTTAGAAGTTGTCTTTATTATTGCTGGTGTGCTTTATGTTATGCCTTGATGTTATATCTTGGTATGAATTTATATTCCAAAAGAAAAGTCATTGTAGAGGATAGTCTTGCAGTTTCAGAGTTTGGCAAGTTTTGGTTTTATTAAGTATTTAAACTAACAAATTAAAAGAATTTCTGAATGGCAACTCCTACTCAATAGATGAACTTTTAGATATGAAGCAGTAACTGTAAAAAAAAAAAATATTATTTTATGTAAAGAAAACTTATGTTAAAGTGATACATTTCACAGCCGGCCGGTGTGGCCGTGCGGTTAAAGGCGCTTCAGTCTGGAACCGCGTGACCGTTACGGTCGCAGGTTCGAATCCTGCCTCGGGCATGGATGTGTGTGATGTCCTTAGGTTAGTTAGGTTTAATTCGTTCTAAGTTCTAGGCGACTGATGACCTCAGAAGTTAAGTCGCATAGTGCTCAGAGCCATTTGAACCATTTGATATATTTCACATCATTACGAAATGTCGTATTCATGATGTATGGAACGAGTATGTATATATGTATGTACAGAAATGTTGTTACTGTTTTATGCATTTTTATGCAGATTTTGACAGTGGTTTAAGAAAAAAATTTATGATGCTCTGTTTTATTGTATTAAATTGTAAAAGCTAATAAACATTGTTTAACACAAGCTTTGTATGTTTGATAATTAGCCCTGCTGTTTCCTGTCTTATTATTGGACGCAAATAGCATGTTCCAGAAATATCCTACGCCACAGAAAAATCACTAAACCTCAACAATCCCCAAGTGTCCACTACAAGCAAATCATGTAATTCCTAACAGTCCCTAACCTAGTAGCATATCTCCTAAAATCTTAAAACATATCTCCTCAAATACATAATTCATAAATCCACAACATCGTCTGCTTCATCATCTCATCCAATAACCACAAGAAACCTGCTCTGATTAGTAACAAAAGATGTTAAATACAACCAAAAATTCTCTACCTGTTCCATCTCAGTTGCATGCTGTACAACATTTTCCAAAGACTGTCAAACTGTTTCATAATTCAGTGTGTCAGCATGTAAGAGAAAGTCTATTCCTTTATACAATACTCAACGTTACCATCCCACTTTCATGATATTTTGCCATTACCTATCTCCAGTTGACTAAAGGTTGCTGCTTCTTCTTTGCAATATAGTTTTCCCAGAATCTTTGAGTGACCTACACCGCTAAAAAGTTCCATTACTATTGACATTGTAATTTATATCTGTAACAGTAAAGTGCATTAAATTAACAGAAATACATAAAGTGAAAGAAATACAAAGAAATGGTCAACCTCTTCTACTTCATACAAGCAAAAATAATGATTTTTGCGTACACAGGACGAAGTGGCTCATGAATTAACTTTTACATATTTACAACAATCCACTCACCAAGAGAAAATCACATGGATCACAAATGACTACGCGAAGAAATGGGTACTGACAAAGAAAAAGAAAGGAATGTCCAAAGAATTACTCTACGAAATGTTTTATATTGGAAAAGTGGTGTAGACTACGAGATTTTTTTTGTGCACAGCGTGTAAGTCTCATTCTGGTGAGCTTTTTGGCGAACACGAAATGGTCTATTTTAGATAAAGAAGAATTTTTGAAACTTGTTCTTTGGTTTGCATGATAACTGGCGAGAGCAAGTTAAAACCTTTTGACCTCCGTAGAATTCTTCATTGTTATATCTTCTCTTCTGTAGCCGTTTTCTCTTCTCTGCAGCGTTTTTTTTATGTTTTTAACAGCTGTTTCAGTGACTTCATGATGTCTTACGCATTGTGACTTTGGGGTAGGTACAGTTTCTCCTATGTTGTCCAGCTGTTGTTCACTTTTCAGTACCAAATATGAAGAGAGTAAAATGGAAACATTAGGTAAAGAATTGATGGAGTGGTGAAAGATTTAAATGTACCTGTCCAATTTTGCGTGCTTTTTGTGATAGTGCAGTCTGCATAATTTCCTATTTATTTTATGAATCTTTTAGAATTGTCGGAAGAAGCACGGTATTGGGAAATGAAAATTAATGTATTTTTTCTATTTTTCAATGTACATCTCCAAAGAGCCCAACGAAATTGAGATCCGTTGCCAGAGATAACTTTGTCAACATCTCCAACTTCTCAAAAAATCCTTGGTAAACCCTGCGGATATGGTTGTCGCAGTCGCTTTACAAACTGGTGGAAAAGAGACAAATTTTGAGACAAATTTTGATGTGTTCTGCTGCCACAAAAATACACGAAAAAACCTTATCTGCTCGTTGGAACGAGTCCATATCAGTCTATGGTTGCTAAATGGTATATTTTAACTGAAATGATAGGAAACAGCTAAGAAACATTTGAAGTGGTGGATGTTTTAGCCTTTTGACAGAGTTTACAGTTGATCAGATAACGTCGTATGGGTTTTCCATGCTGAGAAAGTAAGAGTTCTGGTGAAGTAAATAAAAACATTTTCTCCCTCTGTAGTGTGTATATCTAAGATGAATGTACCAAACCAACTGGTCAACCAAATATTTGGAATACAAAGAAGCTGCTTATCGCTGTCACGTTTCAAACGTTTGAAGATAATGTTGTTCCTAACTAAATAATAATGTCTAACTGTCGAGTTATTTTTGTCTCACCACAGTTGCTTGATAGTCTTCCGTATGGGATCTTTATCTTGTTCTTCCGCAATGTCCTTTAAAGCAGAACAAACGTAATTTTCGAAAGCAGCCTCTTGTATATATAGAAGACTGACATTGGATTGACAGAATTCTGTGGATGAACCAATTCGTGACCCGCCAAGAGGTCGTCAAAACGCATCAGCAACAATATTCCCCTTTCCAGGATTGTGTATAACAATGAAATGAAATACCTGTAAATATAATGCCCATCTCCCCAAGCGAGCATGAGAAGGTTTGGCGATCATAAGAAATAATAACGCACGATGGTCTGTGTATACTTACGTATGTTTACCAAATAAAAGATATCAAAGTTTTGCAGAAGCCCAAACGACAGCTAATGCCTCACGTTCTGTGGCTGAACGACTTCTTTCAGAAGCGCAAAGAACGTGGCTGGCAAATCCAATGCTCTTGGTAACAATAACACCATTTTCCTCTATATCACGCGAAAGGTCCGGGAGAGAAGGTGAAGATACATTTAGTAAAGCTTGTTTCAATTTATGAAATTCCTTTTGTGCTTGTTCGTCCCAAAACCATTTTGAATTTTTACCATTTAACTGACGTAATCTTGCAATGTCCAGTGCTTTGTAGTGCTTGAAACGGCGAAAAACATTGACGAGAGCTAAAAAAACTTCTAACTTGGGGTTAGTAGTAGAAACTGCAACATCACGAATGACCTGAAATTTCTCAAAATGCAATGTAACCTGTGTATCATTGTTTTGTAACGAAACACACAAATTTTCAAAATCCAGTTCTGCTTTTCGTCTGTTTAAGATATCTATCAATGCATGGAATACTCCTAAGTTTGCAAGGAAAATGTGAGCTTTTACATAAATTGCGAATGTGTTTGCCATTTTACATCGACACTTTTTCTTGAAACAGGTCCGCTAATTATTGTTCTGTGTAATGGTAAAGCAGGACAAGTTTCATCTAAATTACATTTATTGAATCCTATGTCAATAATTATTTAAGCTAGAGAACCTGAATCTAAAGCTGCGTTTAAAGTAAGTTTTTTTCTATATGTATGCTGAAGCCTGGGTGATGTATTGTTTTTGAGGTCCCTCATTTTCGTGTAACAACATGTCCCTGGTGTCTTTCGCACAAACGATATTTTCAGTAGCGTGGGTGTTGTCACTGTGTGTGAATCTTCTCCT